>NC_089757.1:2486269-2526269 GCF_040412425.1 Macrobrachium rosenbergii
GACTGGAAACAAGGCCCGACACTCTCGTCCCAGCCATACAAGGGAGGTCTTATTTGCAAAATAGCAGTCATCTATTCAGCCTACTTTTATCCCACTGTTTCAATTATCATTCTCTCTGTTCACGTTAATTTGGCTTTTATTTGCTTATTTCCTTACCAGTTCATGGATGGACTGCATTGAGGCCTTAGAAATGTGATAGAAGCATAGAAATAAAACTCGCCATTCTAGCTCATTTCTTTACTGACTCACTTTCCGTAGCTATTCATAAATGCTGACAGGACTACATTCCTTGTTTTTGCTATACTCCATTCCCAAGTCATTATAATCATTAAGATAGTATATTATACTGAGTCCACCCTCTGGGGGCGAGTGACTCTTCCCTACGTGGATTAGGACATTATTTCTATTATATATATTGTAAGAAATGATCGAGTTACAACTCCTACTGCGTTGGAGTAGCTGCAATGTTCGGTGGCAGAGCACTTTTGAGCATCCGGCAGGATTGCCTAGAACTTGTCTGCCTCAGTCTTAAATATGAACTTGTCTGCCTCAGTCTTAAATATGAACTTGTCTGCCTCAGTCTTAAATATGGAATTGTCTGCCTCGGTCTTAAATATGAACTTGTCTGCCTCAGTCTTAAATATGAACTTGTCTGCCTCAGTCTTAAATATGAACTGGTCTGCCTCAGTCTTAAATATGAACTTGCCTGCCTCAGTCTTAAATATGAACTTGCCTGCCTCAGTCTTAAATATGAACTTGCCTGCCTCAGTCTTAAATATGAACTTGTCTGCCTCAGTCTTAAATATGAACTTGTCTGCCTCAGTCTTAAATATGAACTTGTCTGCCTCAGTCTTAAATATGAACTTGTCTGCCTCAGTCTTAAATATGAACTTGTCTGCCTCGGTCTTAAATATGAACTTGTCTGCCTCAGTCTTAAATATGAACTTGTCTGCCTCAGTCTTAAATATGAACTTGTCTGCCTCAGTCTTAAATATGAACTTGTCTGCCTCAGTCTTAAATATGCACACTGATTGGTTAGGCATGGTTGAAATACAACACGGGAGGGACACTCCACACACACACACACACACACACACACAGAGAGAGAGAGAGAGAGAGAGAGAGAGAGAGAGGCAACCCTTCCTGGCTCTCTCTTACCCTGATCTTTACAACAAGCCTGTCAAGTGTTGATCCCACCTCGCGTCAATATTTGCGCTTGGTTCGTTATCACGAACTCATTCCATGTCCTTTTAATCCATCGCCGATAAAAGCTTGATTTATGAGCCCCTGAATTTTTCTAACACCGGATCCTTCGAAATTCTCGTTATCACGGTCATTCCCGATAAAGAAGGTGTCGTGTTGTGTCATAAACTGCCGATTTAAAAGCAGTTAAAATGCCTTTTACGAGATCTTCTGGCCTGAGTCATGGCGTTTTACGTTATCTCCCGTGTTTATGGCTTTATTTTTCAATAACTCGAGGCAAAAACTGCCAGATAGACAGACGGAATTAGATCAAGTAATCGGTTAGCTCATTATAACAGCTTAGAGAATTCAGAATTTTCTTGTTGTGTCATAGCTTAGCTGCTGGTTGAAGAAGATCGGGTCGGTGATGAAATCAATACGCGATATCAAGTCAGATAATCGTAGCCACTAAACATAATCAGCTCGATGACTAATTTTCATTCGAAATCAGCCACATTATTATTTTCATGGCAGAAGATTGCAATCATCATGAAATCAGCCAGATGACTCATTTTCATATGAAATCAACTAATTGATTGTTAGAAACTCACTACTAATCGACTTCACAACAGACAGGAACAATAAAAACCATAATAGTAAGAAGAAGATGATTAAGGAGAAGATTAACAAGAAGAAGAAGTATAAATATAAAAAAGCGTACCACGAGTATCATATGGTCCAACTTCACGCGGTTTCACCGTTTCAAAAACTTCGATACTTGAAGCTCGTTAACTTCGGGACCTAAAAAGTCTCTCGTGTGTCAAGTTACGATGACCTCTTCATGTCAGTGACTCAAGGGCATGCCCTGGGTATTCAGGCCCAGGACCTCTTTTCCCCATCTTTTTCAAGCCGTCTGCTGGGATCTGGAGGAGACGCTATTTGTTTCACTAAATGGCCGCGCACAGAGATCTTGGGAGGTTAACCACTGAGACACTTGGGTCTTAAATTACTCCGAATTATTCCTTTTTCATTTCTGTTTTCTCTCCTCCTCCTCCTCCTCCTCTAAATGCTTCCTTGCGGGCTTCGGGTTTTAGGACACACAAGACTTGACTAATATTGATGAATGGTTCCCTTCGATTTTTAAGCCTATGATTATATTATGCATCTTACCGGAACACTGATCTATCTCTCTCTCTCCAACAGGAACCCACAACAGCAGACTTACAACTGATTAGGTCAGCATGGGTATATTGGAGCATTAAGAAAATGCACACCCATTTTCATCATCCGGCCCATTGGATCGATCGCAGGTTTATGAGCTCTGCGCCAAGAATGGATCAGCAGAGCGACAGAGACAAAAGAACGCAGTTTCACTATAAAGAGAACTGGGTAGGGGGCATATCGCTGCCAAGCAATCCAGTGGCCCTCGTGATAAACTGGAACGAATGATATAGTTGACCTTGACATGCGACCTGTCGATTGTGCACACGTAACCTGCCACCTGACCAGATGCTGCCTCATGAACAATAGCAGCATCTCTTTTACGAAAAATTCATGTCCTACCATATAATCTGTAATGTCTATGCTATCCAAGTATGCAAAATGAGGGTACCTTAATCCGAACTAAGGTATTTCTGCATATGCTTTTATACTGAAGTAGATGGTTTCCAGGGCAACAGGGTTTGGGCGTTTTGGAATATTACCAAACGAAATATTTCGTTTACTTCCCTCAAAATTCATCCGTCCGTTTCGCAGTATCTCGTTATCAGAGACAGTTAATCAGAGGCAATATCTCATCCCAACTTAATCCGATTTAATTTGTGAAAATTTGGTTTGACGACCTGGCATTGGATGCGTTAGGTTATTCAGCTCCTCATAGTCCCAGTTTCGATCTGCAGAAAGTACTGACATTAGTCTTGATTCAATAACTTAAGTGGAAATGCTACTTAAGGGCTGCCGTTGATTCACTTTAAAATAATCATAAGACTGAATACCGCACCATTTATAGACCATAGCAAAAACCTGTATTTTGCGGCTTTCAATAATAATTTCAATACACTAGTTTTTTTTAATTTACCACTGAAGTTATCTGACTTTAACGCAGCCTCCTTATTTGATTTTACTTTATGAAATTTAGGCTGTCAAGCCAAGCGCTGGAACACTCGGCCATTCAGCGCCTGAGACACTGAACAGAGGGAGCTGGTATTGGTTGGACACCAGATGAATAAAGGGTCCATAAAACAAAGGATATGAAGTGCACTGATCTAAAAGCACTAAGAAGTAATAGTTAGTTAGTTTGGACAGCAAGACTGAAGAAAGGCAGCGGGAATGGAGGTCAAGCCAAAGTCTGAAAGAGGGTGAGACTAGGGGCCAAAGGGACTTTGGTATTGCCTACAATGCACAAAGTGAGGCGCGCTGACGCCACTAACCCCCTTAGGGAAGTCTTCTTGCATCAAAAACATGTTGAAAATTTATTTTCATGAGAAACTGCTAAAGCAGATTGTCAGACTTGGGACTGCTGTAAGCTTAAAAATAAATAACTAAAAGACTGCAGTGATCGTTCTAAAGAAGGCCGTTTCATTTATTTCACTCTAAGCAATCGGATCCCTTCGTCGCTCCTGACTTTGGCGGTGTTGAATTGAATTAAACTGAATACAGAATTTAGGCCAAAGGCCAAGAGCTAGGACCTATGAGGACATTCATCGCTGAAACGAAAATTGACAGTAAAAGGTTTGAAAGGCTTAACAAGAGGAAAGCCTCGCAGTTGCACTATGAATCAATTGTTAGGAGAAGGTGGAAAGTAAGATTATGAAAGGAGGTACAGTAAAAGAAACGGAAGCGGTTGCAGCTGGGGGCCGAAGGCACATTGCAAAGAACCTTAAGTAACGCCTACAGTGCACCGCATGAGATGCACTGACGGCACTACCGTCCTACGAGTGACTTCTAATCAAACGTTCGACTTCTTTCTCCGTCACTCAACAGTTGTGACATAAGATCACTCCCCTTATTTAGCCAACGGGGACCATCGCAGTTGCAATTCCGAATTACTCTCAGCGTGTCGGGCGATAGTGACCTTGGCAACTGCATTGCTAGATCGCTCTTAACTGTGACCTTCAAAGGCGGGATGCCAAATGATTCTCAATCTTTCTTCGACAGTGACCTTGGCTTCTGTGACACCGAACCATTCAAATCATTCGACCACAGTGATCTTGTCGGTTATAACACAAGATCATAACTGATATTAAGGCAACAGTGACGTCAGTCGCAACGCCATATCATTCTCAGTCAAACATGCGACGGAACTTGAAGTGAGAATGAGATACCACCTGCAAACTCCTCATTTCCTCCTCATTTGTTATCGTGAGAAGAGCTTCCTTTGCCCCAAATGAACTCTGGTTGCTTTCTGTCTAAACTCGGCCCTCTTCGACTGCACAAGGGCAGGTCTGTAGTAGCCTACTGGTCGGGAAGGGCGATTCAATTGCTCTTAAATTGACTCGTTAGGTGTCTGTTACGGATTCTCTATTCTAGCTCGAATTTTTCAATTACCCCTGAAGATGAGCTAGCATTTGGTTACCAGTTTGTCTGTGTGTGTGTGTGTGTGTGTGTGTGTATGTGTGTGTGTGTGTGTGTGTTTTATGTTGTGTTGTGTTGTGTGTAAAAGAGAGAAAGAGAGAGAGAGAGTATTTCATGAATAGTTTCACCACGGTGGGGTGAATATTACCTTGTCGAGAGCCTTACATATTAAATATTGAAATCTCTCTCTCTCTCTCTCTCTCTCTCTCTCTCTCTTTGGGGATGGCCTCAAGAGATAATACCTCTTTCCTCCCCCACACATCTATCTGTCTATCAATCTATCACAACAGCTGCAACCTACAAAAGTCGACTGGTCAAACATTTTAAAGTTTTTCTTATCCAGTTAAGGTAAAAATTACCTCTTCGAGGCTTCTCCGTGTTTTGATGGTATACACCTTGTGGGATTAAAAAACACTCAAGAGCTGGTGCTTCTCTCTCTCTCTCTCTCTCTCTCTCTCTCTCTCTATTAGGACGACTCAAAACAGTCGACTAACAACTAGGTACGGAATTCAATGCCTAGGCTTAAAACAAAATTGAATCATACTGGACTGTACTGAACTTGCTCATATCTTTCCTCCTCGGTTCGAAAATCGAATACTTGTCTCTCGGTTTGTGAGTTGGGTAGGCTACCACTGCGCCGTGAGGCCAGAGAGAGAGAGAGAGAGAGAGAGAGAGAGAGAGAGAGAGAGAGAGAGAGAGAGAGAGAGAGAGAGAGAGATTACAAACAGTTCCACCTTCCGTCAAAAACATTATTTATATATATATATATATATATATATATATATATATATATACATTATATATATATATATATATATATATATATATATATATATATATAGAGAGAGAGAGAGAGAGAGAGAGAGAGAGAGAGAGAGAGAGAGAGAGAGAGAGAAAGGTTACAAACAGTTCCACCTCCCGTCAAAAAACATGAGAGAGAGAGAGAGAGAGAGAGAGAGAGAGAGAGAGAGAGAGAGAGAGAGAGAGGAGGTTACAAACAGTTCCACCTTCAGTCAAAGAAAACATTACAGAGAGAGAGAGAGAGAGAGAGAGAGAGAGAGAGAGAGAGAGAGAGAGTCTTAAGACTGTCTTAAGACTGTTGATGTAATGACAGTTGTTGAGCAGTAATAAGGGTCTGGAGAACTCAACGGCTTCCCGCTAACCACACCGTCTAGTGTAACCTGGCCGAGAAAATGACGCGTTTGAGGTCGACACGACGATGCCAGACGCCGCCGGGGGTGGGAACCACTCCGGGGGTGGGAACCACTCCGGGGATGCCGGAGACAGAGACGGAGATAGAGAGAACCCTCTCACGGGTCGGGGGATCAACAGCTTGTCTAGAAATGTCAAGTAATCACAGATGATCAAGTTGACAGAGTGTCTTTCGGAAGTGCGTAAACGGGAGGAGGGAGTGCTTAGGTGAATTCAGGTCTGTACGGGGAAAAACTTGTATGAATGATTGACACCAAGACACTTAACTCATCAGAGGTCCAAGTTGCGTTATTATTATTATTATTATTATTATTTATTATTATTATTATTATTATTATTATTATTATTATTATACACTCGCACACAAAAAATATTAAAAACCCGATCTTGAGTCACACGCAAGGAAAGTAAGAACCACTGATGTAATTTTGTGTTGTGTGTGTGTGTGTGCGTATGCATATGTGTGTGTGTGTGTGAGAGAGAGAGAGAGAGAGAGAGAGAGAGAGAGAGAGAGACCCATACCCAAATAGGACCATATCGCAGTTTGGGCGTTTTCTCGGTATGGGTGACTAAACACTACCAATTAACGTTGACGTTTCACATGCCCTCCTGTGACCCCCGTGTGACCTGACCACCAGACGGGGGAATCGAGCTTGAAGGATCACGTTAACACCAAAGGGCGTCATCCTCTTACATTTTGTGGGTTCAAAATCATTCTCTTTTAAAGAGCTGTTTACTGAAGTGCCTGTGGGACTATATATACATAAATACACACTTCTTTTTCCCCGTGGTAGAAAGAGGTTACTGAATAGCCCAGTTCCCAAGGAACATTCATGATCTTGTGAACGTAGGGCCTATCAATTCGTTCCTTAAGCTGATGGGGTCTATCGAAATCCATAAAATTAAATTAAACATTGAAAAGACTAAAAGGAGAGTTGACCATATATTCGAAGGTTTTCTACCATAAAATCGACCCCGTGAAATAACAAAAGCAAACAGCAATATCAGTCATGAGTGGGGTTTAACTGGCATGCCTGCGGTGCTCTGCGGTTTCTCAAGAATAGAAAAGAACACTGTTCGTTTGCCAGGTTTTTATTTTTGTTGTCAAAAATAGAAACAAGCATTATCTATGGGATATTTCGCAAACTTGAACGAGATGAAAGGAAAAAATGAAAAAGAGATGAAGGGAAAAAATGAAAAAGAGATGAAGGGAAAAAAGGAAAACGAGATGAAGGGAAAAAGGAAAACGAGATGAAGAAAAAGAGATGAAGGAAAAAATGAAAAAGAGATGAAGGGAAAAATTAAAAAGAGATGAAGGGGAAAAAATGAAAAAGAGATGACTAGATGGAAAAAGGAAAACGAGATGAAGGGGAAAGAAGGAAAAAAAATGAAAAGAAAAACAGAGATGAAGGGAAAATGAAAAAGAGATGAAGGAAAAAATGAAGGGAAAAAGGAAAAGATGAAGGGAAAAAGGGAGATGAAGGGAAAAAAGGAAAACGAGATGAAGGGGAAACAGGATGACGAGATGAAGGAAAAAATGAAAACGAGAGAAGGAAATGAGAGGGAAAAAAGGAAAACGAGATGAAGGGAAAAAGGAAAACGAGATGAAGGAAAAAAGAAAAAGGAAAACGGAAAACGAGAGAAATGGGATGAAGGGGGGAAAAAATGAAGGATAGTGTTTTCTTTTTAGGGGAAAAAAATACGAATGATTATTAAAATCAGTTTTAAAATCAGGCACAGGCACATCATTACCTCTGAGGTTTAAGCCGTGAAGGTCTTCAAAACAAAACGAATATTTACCCTGAAAGTGACAAGTATATTGTTCAGATACGTCACCACTTACAGCACCTAAACTCGTCCATTAAACGACACCCTCAGCAGGTAGAGGAACTGAGACAGGTAACTTAATTAGAGCTCAGCTGGCAAGGTGGATGATACTGACCCTTCACTTTCGGTAACTCGGGGACCACGAGGAAATAGGAAAAGGCCAAAAGTCTGAGGTTTTGAATTTTAGTGAAAATATTATATACTGTGAAAGAAATAATCTTTACTGTGAAATGCGGAGGGAAAAAAACAATAATTAATTGGTTTTCGTGACTTAGCGTAAGGAAAATGCTCGTACAAGGCGTCCGTAGTGGAACGATCGCAGCTTAATGAGGCAAAAAATAAAAAACAACAACAAAATACTTCATTCAGTTTTACGAGTAGCTGAAGAATAATTGAAGAAACGAGCAAACCAACAAAAATTGTGAAGCAAAACACACTCAAGAAATCTAGCTTCATTCTTCAACATACACAATGATCGGGGGAAACACTTAACTCCTAACATACTAAACACACTTAACTCAAAAACTTATAGAAATATTCATACTTAATAGTAATGTTCTTATGATATTAGCAGGTTAATATGCACCATATCCCAAATCATTTTTCACAACCTGTACAAGTATAGCCAGTAAAAAGGCGTTTTAATGGCTGACTTTCACCGGAAAGGACACAGAGGGCGAATCATTTCCTAAGAGGCTTCACTTATGCTTGGAACTGGGGATAATCGAAGTTCCAAGCAGGAACAAGATTATCGAGAGGGGATGGCAGAAGCAGAGGTGATTATCGAGAGGGGATGGCAGAAGCAGAGGGCACCTGACTCTATGAAAGGAGGGACAACGCAATTACATAACAGACAGAAACTTTAAACTTTACACGCTGAGGAAAGGAACTGATGCATCTGATGAAGCTTCAGTCTGAAGGCGAGAGGATTACCTCGCAGAGCTCCACGCGGTCTTTCGTCATTTGTCAGTATGCATTCTTACGAAGTACTAATCACTCACTTCCTCTCTCTCTCTCTCTCTCTCTCTCTCTCTCTCTCTCTCTCTCTCTCTCTCCCCAACTAAAGTTCATCAACAAACTGCAACAAAATCTACTGCCTTTGTTAATAAGACCACAACGCCAAATCAAAGTCCTTCAAAAGAAGACATCGTGCTTACCCCATATAAAAATGGTAAGAAAAGCACGTTAAAACGAAGAAGAAATGAGATTTAAAGTAACGCGTTTTCATCGCTCTGTCCTAAACTAGAGAGCGGAGAGAAAAAAAATCAGCTTGATACTAATGAACGCCTCCACTGCACTCCCTTAACGACCAGCTGGCCACCGGACACATAAATATTTTCGATTTCTAAATTCAGCTTTTCATATCGCTTTTAGTTTGATTGACTACTAGGCCAGATCCTTCCTGTAGATTAAACAAGTTAAGTATACCTTAGTTTTACCAGACCACTGAGCTGATTAACAGCTCTCCTAGGGCTGGCCCGAAGGATTAGACTTATTTTACGTGGCAAAGAACCAATTGGTTAAGAGAGAGAGAGAGAGAGAGAGAGAGAGAGAGAGAGAGAGAGAGAGAGAGAATGAATCTGCCTACACAAGCGTTTCTGGACAAAAACTCCCAAAGGACTAACTACAAGTTCCTTGACCTGTTGCACAATAAACATCGGACGGCCAAAAAGTCTAGACCGAGCTCATGGCTAACCTAAAAACTCTTGACAGTTGACACGACACAGCTTGAACGAAAATGGGCCGCTCCTTCAATTTAACATGAATTTATTCTATTTTCACATGTAATACTTCGCCTATACTCACTTCTTATACACATGTCCTGATACTGAAATACATCAAACGAATTTGCCGCAAACTCTATTCAGCGCACCGGCAAATGGCTTCTTTGAGAAGACTAAGTATCTTGAGTATACTATGCGAATCTCTTCTAAAAGAGTCTTCCTACAAATCTGAAGAAATTCGAACCTTGCATACACGAGAAACGCGACTTTAATATCTCGGTGATTCTGAACTCATGTTTACGACAGATCTTTGGTTGGTCTCCGGGCAACAGTGGAAGCCGTGACGTCACAACACTGAGGACGTCAGTTTAGCCGGTGGCTGCGAGTGACTCAGAGGAAAAATCACCTGGATACAAACCATCACATCGCTTTCTAAAGAGATTCTCCTTAAAGTCTGCTCCGGTGACTGAATAAGCAGATTAAGAAGCTGCAGATCACGATAACGACTCAAAAGTTTACGCAAGTTCACGTGTTTTTTGAGGTGCCATCGTATACTTTCACCGTGATTTGCTTTCGCCAGTATGTGCTTGTCTTTCTGTCCGTTAACCGGGTTTATATAATAATAATAATAATAATAATAATAATAATAATAATAATAATAATAATAATAAAAAACATTGGACGTTCAGTCATGAATTTCCCTTTGGAAACTTGCCGTTTGTCGGTCTCTTAGTGGAGACATTTTAAAAGCAACCTGTCAGGCTTGCGACAGACGCAGGTTCTACAGAGTTGCGGTCTTACAGATTCAGTGGAATTTGATGGGGAACTGGCCTTTTATGCTGATGGTGAACTGAACCAGATCCATTGAATGATAATGGTAGTACGGATCCATTAGAACAAGTTGAATGTGATCCATTCGCTTCTGATTGCAATGCAGATCAAGACCACTTAATTCAAAGTGATGAACTTGATCTATTAGATCTAAGATGGTGGACCAAATCCATTAGACTAATGGTAAATCATATCCATTACGAGAATTCCAAAGCTTGGAATCGGAGACGAGGCAGTCACCGAACCGTGTACTCTTTGGAGGTTTAACGATTTCCAGTGTAAATCGAGTATAAAAACTTTAAATAGAAGTTTCTCAATATTCCAGTCTACGGAGGCTCTCCAGTTACAAAAATCACGGGATACAAAACTGCTTCCATGTTATAGTTTTGTTTCCAAAAGTCACTTTTAAGACTTAAAACTTTTTGGCTGAAATTCAAATTTTGTTCACGTGAACACCAGCAAAGCCAAATCAGCTATGAATTATAACTGATCTTGAAATATTCACTTAATTATAGTATTCCAAATGAGGATAAAACAACTCCCTTTTTTTAACTGTAAATCTTGGAATATTGTTAAGATACGCTGAAAATCTCTAAGCTTTACGAAGACTACGTCAGAAGGAAATATTTTAATTTTGATTTTGATGAAATTTAGGTTGTCGAGCCAAGTATTGTGCACTTTCGGCCACTCGGCGCTAAAGACAGTGAAAAGGAGTTGGAGTCGTTAGACAACAAGATATAGAGATCCTGAAAATAAAGGGGATGACGGACACTGATCTAAAGGTGGAACTGGGAGAAAAACCCCCAAAGATGCACTTAGAAGTAACAGAGAGAGGATGGACAGCAACACTGAAGAAAGGAAGCAGAAATGGAAGTCAAGTAAAAGGCTAGACAGTGGGTGCAGCTAGGGGCAGAAAGGACGCTGCAAACATCCTTTAGTAAAATGCCCACAATAAACCTCATGAGGTGCACTAACTGTAACCCATTACTCAGAGGAATGACACCACATCAGAACTTCTTTGCAGACAGATTATTTACTTAGGTTCCTCCTGATCTTCAGACTAATTGGCCGTTCAGGTTGTTACAGGCATTCTTCCTTCTGCGGCTCGGTGGGTGGACATCCTTAGGGATTTAAAGTGTGTTTTAAACAAAATGCTAAGATTCACACACACAAGAAAGGGTTCTTATTTTAGCCTCATCTTTAAAGAAAGTGATTGTTTTTCATAGTCTTCATACTCCAGATGTTAATGATATTGCATGAATAAGATAAATGTTGAGAATGCATTGAAAAAATGTTGCTATTTTTTGTTCAACGAATTTACTCCCAAACCTCTCACGGTCTTTATACGGTGTCCCGACCTGGGCCACCCTTACGAAAACCGGGTTCGATGAGGCTGAATCCCTTCGCTACAGAGTGAGTTCTGTGCCATATCAAAATACACAAATATATTTCTTTTGGTTAAAACAAAAGTTCCTTTGAGTCGAAACAAATTCAACACAAACGTTTCTCAAACCTTTGGCTGAGAACCCTTCCCCGAAAATGTTCTTTCTCCCCAAGTTACATTCCCATCCCTCCCAAAATCTTAATTTCTTTGACCAAATTTTCGTCAACTCCACACAACTTTTTTGTGTACTTATGCTCAAAAACAGGAAACACAACGAAAAATATCCTCAATTTCTGTTTGGCCTTCTAAGTATGACCTTGACCTTACTCTAAATACTGACGTCATCAATGGAATAATTTATATCAAAGTATCTACCTCACAGAGTTCAAGGCCTCCGGTAAGTTTAAATTTCTATTTGACCTCTGACCCCAAAGTATAACCTCGATCTCACTCTTCACACCGGCTTTACTTGTGAAGTACTGTATGTATGCAAAATGTGGAGTTAATCTTGCTTAGTTTGAAAGGCTAAGGCTCTGATTTCATATTTGATCTTTGACCTAAGTATGACTGGCCCTGACCTCACTCTCAATCAGCCACACGAGGGGAGTATGCTTGCCAGATATGAAGTCTTTATCTTGAACAACTCAAAGGTTATGCCGTTGGTGTAAATACCTATTTAACCTTTCACTTCTCAAGTATGACTAGACTTGACTTCACTCTGCAAGTCGACTCCATTAGTGGAGCACGCATGCCAGACACGAGGACTTTATCTTTTTTAGTTCAAAGTTAATGCCAGAGGCTAAATTAAATTCCTGTTTGACACTTGACCTACCGAATGGTCAAAACTACAATTCTGAAATGTAATTAGTCCTCACAAGTTACGAGGCCACCGTTTGGAAAAATTGTCATAGGAATCTACGTTCACAAACAGACAAACAAACGAACTAGACCAAAACCATGTCCTCATGTCACAGGTAATGAATTCAAGCTATAATTCCCGAAAGAAATTTATCAGATAGGTACCAACACGATCTCAGGAAGTCTCAAAACAAATAGTGTTTGTGAAACACTCTATGCCTGCCGGTTCCATTTGACCTTTGACGTCTTTGTATGACCTTGACCTTACTCTGACAAGACGGACGGACATACAGGAGGCAGAACAGAGGCAGATGGAGGAAAAGTCAATTACTAGATGGCCCGCACGGTCAACAGGGAACATAAAACTTCCTCAACCTGTTGTGGGAAGGCAGTAAAGTTATACATAAATCACCGGTCAAGCGCTCCTTTGGAATAACCCTGTGCTGGGTGGCATGATTCACTCAATAGATGTGCACAGTACTTAAAGCCCTTGCCCGCATTCCTAACTTACACCCTTTAATATATTGTAACATCAACCTCTATGAAGTGATAGGAAAGGGTAAGGTGATATCTTCCGGGGTAGCGGCTGTTGGTGAGGGCCATGGATGATGACAAGTCTAAAAACTGTAAAAACCTCTGGATTGGCTCTGCCCTTTTTGTAGTCATCGCTGAACAGGTAGCAAGTGTCGATAACCTTTATTAAAATCCCTGAAATGCGTAATTTGTAAAATACTTCATTTAAATGTTAAGCCTATTCAAGCCATTTATGGGATTATCAAGGCCACCGAAAATAGATCTATCTTTCGGTGGTCTCGGTATAATGCTGTATGAGTCGCAGCCCATGAATCTTTAACCATAGCCCGGTGGTGGCATGTCCTATATCGTTGCCAGATGCGCGATTATGGCTAACTTCAACCTTGAACAAAATAAAAACTGCTGAGGCTAGAGGCCTGCAATTTGGTATGTTTGATAATTGGAGAGTGGATGATCAACATACCAATTTGCAGTCCTCTAGCCTCAGTAGTTTTTAATATTTGAGGGAGGGCGGACGGACAGACAAAGCCGGCACAATAGTTTTCTTTCACAGAAAACTAAAAAGTTGTGCTCTTTACCATTGACCATAAATATGGTATGTTATTTTTAAACCTATTATTGGATACAGTGCAGATAATATGTTTACCGAGTATTTGATGCAATTCTGTGACATTCTTGTTCTACACCAAAATCGGGCCAAATTTGTAGTCAACAAGATATTGGTGGGATGCAAAAGAATATTACTAATTTTGTTTACATAATTATATAGTCATATCATTCTGAAGTGCGATTCAAGTCCTATGGAGTTGCCCTCTCCCTATAGGCTAATTCTTGCGGTTACGATAGTTACCATTAACCAGTGAGGAATGCGTGGCCAGGGTTTTTATTTTTTTTACTCGACCAATAATTCTTTTACTGGTGTTGTTAGTTTGGCAAAATTTTTGCTGTTACGTCATTGTACTGGCACTCTTGACCAACGAATCTTCAACTGTGCATCACTAACCGAGATTTCGGGAGTCTTGTAAAAAATATTTTAACGAATAATGCTACTCTGCTGCAATTGTTTACGAGCCCAAATTAACCGTTTTCAGCAAAGCCTTCTTTTGCATGCAACGTGTACTAAGAACAACGATCACTAAGTAATTTTAAATGTGAAAGTCTCCTGATAAAATGTGAAATAGTGTCTCCTGGTAAGTTTCCATGTGATTTCGATAAACTGAGCATTTATTTCAGCTGGAAATGCTTGGTTAACTCACCATATATTTTAACCCACCTTATAATTTAACGCCTTATATTTTAGGTTGGTGAGGAGAAGCCCGAGGGTTGCCCACTCCCGTTGGGTGTACCAACGAGGAGAACAACAAATAAACAAGTTTTATAAGTAAATAGCTTCTGATTTACAGCCACCTAGGTCAGATTAGGTGGGGGGGTCCAGGGGAGGCACCCCACTACCAGTCAGGTAGGTCGCAACATCCAAGTTTGGATTAGGGACGGTTAGATTAAGAAGCATCCACTCGTTTCACTAACTTTTGTTTTAAGCCTCAAAAAACATGGATTTCCATTTATGGAACTTATTACCTTACACAAAGGGAAGGGGATGCAGGGTTAATCAAGCATTTCCCAAGGAAATGTCTGAAATTCGTCAACATCAAATACAAAACGACCTGAAGGGCAAATTTTTTACCCATAACACAACGGCCACAGATTCAAATGGCGCTGCAACCTGATAATTCTAAGCTGATGGGAGGCGTCACGGGCGTAAACCCCATTGCAAGGCAATGTGTGTATATGCCTGTGATAATTCTGCATCAATATGCAAAGCAGCATATGCCTATTTATGATTTATTTGCCCTGATACACTGGTGTTCGCTGTATCTCTCCAAATACAGTAACTATGTCATTACCTATGTTAGGTGAGGTTACCGTATACAGCACCAAACTGTTAACAAGCTGCTTTACGAAAATTAAAGTTCGTCAAATCAGATACTAAATTATTAAAACTGACTATTATAGGCAAGAAATTATAGAGGCTTTTATAGGTATTAGAATGCACGTTTTCGTACATAATTGCCTGGGTATACCGAAGTTTTCATTCGAGTTTCAAAGGTAGGCTAGGCTAGGTCTAGTGTCCCTCACTGGTTCCAGCTCCGCATTCAGAATTTTAAGGTACACCGAGAAAAAATCTAAATTTCTTGAAATAGACATTAACCATTTCTCATAATGGAAACCTCATAATTAAGGTAACTGTATGGACACATTTAATTATAATACAGTACTATTGGAAGCGGACATTAACTAAGAAGGTTGGGATTCTCAATAAAACTCCTTCCGCTAAGAAGGGATTATGGCGTGAGGTTAGGCTAGCTGACTTGAACACCAGGCAAAGAATGGAAAGGATAACGTGAAACCAAGTTAGTTTTCTACTGTACACTAGTGCCCCAACATAAACATTTTGAATAAATTTATATTTCTGTGTACGGCAACTGAGAGGGGACAGCATTTATATTCCAGGCTTAAGAGACCCCAAACAAAGGAATTCACAAGAATTAAATTAGCATTTGATCCATATGTCCTTGGTTCACTCACACCTCATCACTGCATTCTCGACCTAATGACAATAATGGAAGTCTGATAAAACAAAGTAAACTATAAACTATGTGTCCCTGATTTTACAGCAAGCAGTGCACGATTTCATAACTAGGACCAAGACTAGACCAAATTCTTTCCCTTCGGTCACGACTGTCGTGTACGTCAAGACGGCGTTCCTTAAATTGGGTTAAAAGAGCAGTCAAAAGTCGTCACTTCAGTATTCCTTATAAAACCATATACTGTACATTACCTTTTCTTCCACCAGGTACTCAACGAAGCGTTTCACCACAAACACAAAACCAAATATACCGGGTCTACTTCCTTCCATTAACGTGAGGTTCCGCGGGTTAACTGCTAAAGACAATTCCTGCGCATGCGCTTTAAACAGCTTGCGGTCCCCGACGGTGTTGCTCATTCGTCCATTTAACTGTTCTTTCGATGAGGAAATTTGTCCTCACAACACAGTTGTTGACAGGAGGGCTAAAGCGTGCCTTCAGCTAGACCAGGAGGACTTCCCCAACGAAGTTTCTCTTAAATTAAGTTTGGAAATACTGCCCGGTCTTTCCTCCTAGAATGCCTTGACTTGTTGGGCCGGAAGCCAGGTGAACTTTGGACCGACCGGAGCATTTTGAAAACTCCTGGACATGCTTTATTGCTTACTTCATAAGTATAAGTATACCTTAGTTTACCAGACCACTGAGCTGATTAACAGCTCTCCTGGGGCTGGCCCGAAGGATTAGACTTATTTTACGTGGCTAAGAACCAATTGGTTACTTAGCAACGGGACCTACAGCTTATTGTGGAATCAAATCCGTTACTTTGTCAGAGTATTGCTGTGGCGCATATTTTCTCCAACATTTAGCAAGTTCCAATAATTTTTCTAACGGCAAGACGTTCCAAAAATTAAACATAATAATAAACTAAAGGGATACAAAAACACATATCCATGAATAACTTTAATAAAACTATATAGTTTTATGTATACTATGTACAAGACTGGCTGCCAGTACTTCCTTTTGATAACATTTTTGGAGTATTTATAATATCCAAATATATTTCTTCTGAATTGAAAAATATTTACTATATACATCGTAAAAGACACAGACAAGTGATGACAGTCATAATAATTTAGTGGAAGAATGCAATAGGAACAAGATCACGTTACTCACATTTGATGAAATCTATCTTCAGAAACTACGACATTTTAATTTTATCATCGTTACCGTTAAGAACAAAGAATCATTTTCCTTAGATGTCCAACCAGCTTCTCCCTTACAAATCCACATCAGTTCTCAAGAGGAGAAATTCATCATAGTAGTAGTTGGATTTGCCTGTGAAACGGCACTGAAGAATAGTGAACAACTAAATTCTGCGGACATTGCCTTTGCAACGGAACATCATGATTCTTTGTCTCTCTTACACCAACGTTTGCTTCATCACTTCATTACCATTTCTCAGAAATAAAAATAAATGCCACAATCGGCATACCTGGCTGCACAGTGGCATCACTTACATGTATATGGCATCTTTTTATCACAAAATGACAAGCCGAACGTTAGAAAGAGGAAGAAATTCGATTCCTTTTTTTTACCAAAATACACATTTCAGCAGTCTCAGTACAACCAATGCGAAACAAGTCTGTTCAAGCAACATATTAAAAATAAATCATCCTCTTTTTAACATTCGACGAAAATCGACTTGATAGAGAAAACCTGAACTGTGTATGTGCAACAAAACGTGGAACCCACTAATACCCTCGGTTCAAGGGCATCACGATTTTCAAATTCGACAAAAAAAGAAAAAAATTGATTCCTTTAAAAAACCTTCCAATCTGTCTCCTTGCGAGGGGATTAATCGCCCACGGGGCCGCACATTATTCTCGACACATTAATAAAAGTACACATGACACGTAACATACAAAAGGGTGAAGCTGAAAGTGAATTCAAATGTATTTGTCTTTTGTCAGAAACCTTGTGAATGAGTCAGCTTACTACGGAGGAGCCACTCGATCGAGTTGATTTCATCAAAATAACCAACGCAATGCAACACCAATTTCATAAATGGTATAAATTTGCTTCTAAACGACAGGAACAAAAAAAAAATACTTTACATTACAAATCTTGGACAATTGCATTATATACCGAAAATACTTTTCTGTTCTGCAATAAAGATTGGAAAACTTTTATATGAGCATGAAAGGCAAGATTAGCAGTGACGTCAACAACTATTCAAGAAGTATTGTTTGTACCTTACGTGAACCGCAATTATCTATGAATGTATCCTACTTAACATCGAGCGATGAAAAGAAAAAACTTCGTCTCATCCTTTAAGTACACAGAAAGTCCTTACTACATGATGTAACAAATGAGAGGTTCTTCTTTAATCCCCCGAGTTGATTTAATCTCATTTGCCATCGTTTACAAAGAAAGATAAAAACCTCATTTTACCGTGAAAAAAAAAAATTAAATCTCGATTCCCCTCTTTAAGCACAGATTCCGCATAGACTTTCTTACATTTCAGGAAAAGATGGAAGGAATGGCGTCACATTCGTAAGATGTGCACGGCTAATAAATAATATGGAAAACTTGGAGTAATTCTAGTAAGTAAAACTGCGGAAATCTACTGAAAAAAAATGAAATTATTTTTACCGATCAAAATCCACGAGGTCATATTAAGTTTAGATCAGAATTTTAGAATTTTTGGAGCAAACATATGCAATAACAATTTACAAAAAGAAATCTGCGTCTTCCATTAAGTAACTAATGCCTTGCAATATTTGTATACAATAAACCCCCAACTACTAATAGTAATTGGAGAGATGCATTGTGTTCAGCTTGCTAAAAACTTATCGTTGAGAATAAAGAATAAGTTACTGTTGACAATAACTGCACTATTTTTATACATCAGCGTTTGAGGTAGTCGGTGATTGAGGCAATTTCGATGAATTACAAACCCATAATCATGCTGGAAAAGTGGTTGCATTTGCCACCCAATCCCACACGAATCTATTCACTCATTTTTTCCGGGCTGACAGTAAATATCCAAAGCCAATATCCGTGTCACCAACCAAGCCAATGGTGGCTACTGAGCGAGAGCTTCCGCCAGTGGAGATGGGCGTCTACGATATCGGATGCGGATATTTATCGCCAGCTAAAAAAAAAAAAAAAAAAATATATATATATATATATATATATATATATATATATATATATATATATATACACTGTATATATAATTAATAATGTGGCAAATACGGTCCATGATCGTCATCCTTTACTATACAGGGAAGGTCTATGTATTTCATTCTCTTCAGTGGTTCCCCGTCGAGTTGCAGTTATTCCTCACCGGGTCTTGATTGCAACTGGACATAACAGAAATGAAAAAAAAAAAGTAAAAGGTTTCGCATACTTAAAAATTACAGCACCATGGATTTATTCCGTTGAAAGACTCCGTTTGGTAGGCCACCAAGACAACGAAGCTGATACAGTTTCTAGTAAAAAAGAAAAATAGTTCACTTTGGTTTCATCTCTTCTTACGAGAAGTTAGTAAGGCCAGACAACGCTGCTGCTTTTCTCTCTACTCTTCTTAAGGCTACTTTTTTTCCTTAACACACTTTACACTGCTTATTTTCTCTCTCTACTCTACACAAGTCTGCTTTCATTTCTATACACTTCCTACACATTTACTCAGTCGAAATAAGTAATCCCGGACTGCACGGCTCGGCGACTGTCTCTCTCCCCTTCAAAATCCTCCATTTCTGACGAAGTAGGTCTATCGCCTCCTTCGGAATCAAGTCCCACTTCTGTCTACCATGATAACCAAGCCTCTCCAATCAGTTCTCAATTCCAGATTCTTCCGTTTAAGATACATTGCAACTTTCCTCGTGGACAAACCAACCATCACTTAACCTGTCCCTCAACACACAAGAACTTCCAGTAATCTCGTGATTTCCTCTGGATGGAAATTTTATACACACTGTACACGGTTCTCTATTTGCAACAATACGCTTTTCCTAGTGCTTTAGTTCATTTCTTTGACACCCCATACATCTTAAAAACAAGGACAAGAAAATAAGGAGGCGTTTCCTGAGGGACACTCGACCACAGCAGCGCCGTTTCAATCCAAAACGTCCTTCAGCCACGGTCTAGACTCTGACTGTGCTCGCCGCTACTACACTTGAGTCTCGGAGCCGCATTTGTGTCTGGAGGAGTGCCCCAAGTGGTGTTTCTGAGGGGGAGGGGGAGGAGGATACCGCTGAACGTAGCCATGCACGTCTACCAGGCCCTCCTGACGGCGCGGCTGAGGCACGTAATGCACGGGCGGATGTTTGTGCATGCCGACGTTGTTCTGCACGAGGTGCGGTGCCTGAAGATAAGGCGGCAGCGGCTGCTTTCCTGCTGTGAATCTCTTGAAGAACCTCTTCCAGGAGTTGAGGACGCGGCCGTTGATGAGAAAAAGGCCGCCCATGATGCCCACGGCCATTGACATGAAGATCTTCAGCATGAACACTTCCATGTTCGGCCGGACAGTCGGGTCCCTCAGCCAGTGCTCGCGCTCCACATACTCGTAGAAGGTGGCACCAACCTGCAGGGAAACCGGGAGAAGGCGTTTAGGGCTGGGCTGCTAAGGAAACCAAGCGTCCACGGCTTGGGAATTTTGGGTAAAATTACAACTAAAATAAAGTATGTCAGAAAAGAATAAATGAACGACTGTGAAATGCAGCAAATTTAACAGAATAAGTGAATAAAAATTGTTACTGTGGAAAATGAACATTTTAAAGAATTAGTCAAGAGTAACAATTATCCTCATTAATAATTCTATGCCGTTTCCCCCAAAGTAGAGTGGATCCATAGAAAAAAAAAGTCAATATTACTAGCACACTCATGCATAAACAGATGACTGAAGAATAAACCCATATGCAAAAAAACTTCCACATCAGCTCAAGCAAAGAAAGCTTGTGAACAACGCACCGAAACTCCCACACAAACTGCGCCGTTCGCCTCTTCCAAAGGCGTTCTCGCTCCCCGGTTACGCACGCCCTTTCACTCTCATACTACTTCCAATCCTCCTATCTAACAAGTTCTGGATATTTCTGTCGAATTCTTCACGTGACTGTTATTATTATTGCCAAGTGAAGTAACCATGCGCAGTAGCCCTCGAAGGACCCATTCACTCGTCGCTATCGTCTCACCCTTGGAGGAAAAGTAGGTCTCACCTGGCAGGTGGCCGGAACCATGTACAGGACGGCGACCACCCCGACCCTGGCGGCGGTGACGTCGACCTTGTCCGTCTTCATGCCCTGGTCCCGGAGCCTGCCTCGCGCCCTCCACAGGCATGCGAAGACCACCAGGACGAGAGTGGCCCCCGTCACCAGGTAGAGGAACTGGGGCACCAGCACGAACCTCACCAACGTCTCCGTGTTCTGCTGACCGGCGTAACACGTCCCTGTTTGCGGAGAAGGAGTAACGGGGCTGAATACACACGAAATAAGCGAACAGCAACGAAATATAGAAAACAACAAAAATTAATGCATGAAAATAAACAAAACTGAATAAAAGAACATGAAACGAAGAAAAAACAATGATAAAGGAAAGCAGGAACATCCATATTACACCTCGATGTTATAATAATAATAATAATAATAATAATAATAATAATAATAATAATAATAATAATAATAATAATAATAATATTATTATTATTATTATTATTATTATTATTATTATTATTATATATAAAAATGAAACCATCATTAAAACTTCACCTCTGTACTTCATGAAAAAAAAAGATAATAATATAATATAATAATAATAATAATAATAATAATAATAATTATTATTATTATTATTATTATTATTATTATTATTATTATTATAAAAGTAGGAAACCATCATTAAAACTTCACCTCTGTACTTCATGAAAAAAAGATTAGAAATAATAATATAATAATAATAATAATAATAATAATAATAATAATAATAATAATAATAATAATAATTATTATTATTATTATTACTATTATTATTATTATTAATATTATTATAAAAGTAGGAAACCATCATTAAAACTTCACCTCTGTACTTCATGAAAAAAAATTAGAAATAATAATAATAATAATAATAATAATAATAATAATAATAATAATAATAACAATAATAATAATAACAATAACAATAATAACAAATCTGACACAACCCAAGATTCCACCTGGAGATGACGGGAGCCGCAAAGAACTTCCCTAACGGCAGTTCGTGACAGACACCCGCATTCTCCGATAAGCCCGACTCTTTAACGAAGGCCGTTCGTGTAGCGTCGAAACCGCAAACAACTCGACAGATATAAAGCACGTCGCTTGACAGATACTCCGCAATGCGTCAATATGCATCTTGGTCTCAGGGTCCTTTGGTATGATCGGGCAGCATCCTCGCCTACCAAATGGCAGGGCGAGGATGGCGGAGTGGACACTCTCCGTTGTACATGTTTATATGTGTATGTGTGTGTGTGTGTGTGTGTGTATGTATGTATGTATGTATGTATGTATATGTACATATACAGTATGTATATATATATATATATATATATATATATATATATATATATATATATATATATATATATATATATATATATATATATATATATATATATTAGACCATCCGTGACATGTTGGGTCACTTACTGTTGAAAATTTGTATTACCAGATGATTAGTTTAAATGACAAGAAGGCAGAATTGATAGAAAGAATTTACTTTCTAATCTTTGCTCTCTTGCATATTTAAATCTTTCTAATCTTTGCTCTCTTGCATATTTAAATCTTTAAGAGCCAATAGCATATAATATTTAGTATATCTGAATTAAGTCTAGATTAAAGATGAAATTTTCCTCGCTTTATTTAATTTTCCCATCTTTTCTTCCTCATTAGATGATATAAGATTGACCTGGAAGTCAGTCTGTAGTGTCTGTCATCTGTGCAAAATCTTTGAAGAAATTCCTCCTGCAATTCTTCCAACTCCTGAAGTACTCCTGGAGAAGCGCCCATTGGATTATATCGTCTTCTTGAAGACGTCTTCACGACTCCAGGATCCTTGGAAGCCGTTTTCAGCTCCTGAAATATTCCCGGAGAAACTCCCATTCGATTATAACGTCGTCTTGAAGACGTCTTCACGACTCCAGAATCCTTAGAAGCCATCTTCAGCTCCTGAAGAATTCCTGGAGAAACGCCCATTGGATTATAAAGTCTTCTTGATGTCTTAAAGACTTCAGGATCATGTGAAGCCGTCTTCAGCTTCTGAAGAATTAATGGAGAACCGCCCACTGGATTATAACGTCTTCTTGAAGACGTCTTCACGACTCCAGGACCCTGTGGAACCGTCTTCAGCTCCTGAAGAACTCCTGGATAAACACCCATTGGATTACAACGGCTTCCTGAAGAAGACTTCAAGAACCCAGCTGTCTTCGGCTCCTTCTGCTGCAGCCTCGCGAATCTCGAAGTGTGTATTCAAACAAACAAACAAAAAACAAAACGTTTCAGAGTTTTAATAATATATATATATATATATATATATATATATATATATATATATATATATATATATATATATATATATATATATATATATATATATATATATATATTTTATATGAAGTCCAAATTTGCGTCTGCTGACCTCTGCAGTGAGGTAAGTGCCCGGCAACCAGTGTTTTGAAAAAGGGCATGAGGCTAAAGACCTCATCCAGAAAGAATTCCTGAAACCTGACATTCGTCACATCATATTAATATGCAAAACCATTGGCAACTTATCGACGTCGCATCTCTCGACATCGTCTCCATCAGGTCCCTTTTACCCCAATCAGCATCGTACGTATATCATCATCATCACTTTGTATACTGATTCACTTTTTAAAGGGGCCTGTCACCTGCCAATCACCTGTGATGAAACTTCATCTCCGCCAAATCCACGTTGCCTCTGACGTCACGAGACACGCGACACATGCTGTCATGGATGTAACGTCCTGACCGGAATATTAATGGCGACTTGCAGATTTGCTGATGACTGGCGAGATTTGCTCTCGCGAACACTGACAGGCCGGTAGTACCGACGTATCATCGATAGCGCTTTTTATGCACATACCAGCGGGCGAATAGAAAGAGCGTCTATTATGAATTACACGCTTTTCTAACTCCATTACAGGGTTCGTCAAGAGGCCATTCGAGAGGTCTTGAATAAAATGTTTCTTCACTTTCACGAGCGCGTACAAGATTCTGAACTGGCAATAAAATCGATTTAAACCTTTTTGAATGAACTCTTCAATAAAGTGCTACGGCAATCACCAGCAAAAACACAAGACTAACATCGGCGCCATCTACAAGCCAACAAAACTCCGCACCAAGTGTCTGCAAACACTTCCCGCAACTTATACTTGCAAGAGGAAACTGTACCCGACAATGCGCGTTTAAAATCTTAAAAATGTCTACTCTATGCATGCAAAGAGCGCACTCAAGCGGAACAAATTACTTGCAGTTGTAGGCTCTTCCCTGTGCGAGAGGCCCGTGTTAGGATTTCAAGCCTATTTACTTCTATGAATATTCCACACTCAATGGTTAACAAAGAATCGCTTCGCCCGCGGGAGATATTAGCATTTAAGCACCAAGAAGACGTTTAACCTAAGTGCGACCATCAGATTTGCATACTTGAATGAGAGAGAGAGAGAGAGAGAGAGAGAGAGAGAGAGAGAGAGAGAGAGAGAGAGAGAGAGAGAGACCTTTAGGATTCCAACAGTGATTCTAATGTCACATATTTTTTGTGTTGCACTGTAACACATAAGATATTCTTTTACTTCTTTTTATAGTTCCCAAAGATTCTACTCAGAAATAGCATATTTTCTGAAGGAGAGAGAGAGAGAGAGAGAGAGAGAGAGAGAGAGAGAGAGAGAGAGAGAGTGTGAGCATGGACAGACTGATGTGTACAAAATAAAACCATATATGACTGTATTGAAGCACATAAACACAAAACACACACTCTCTCTCTCTCTCTCTCTCTCTCTCTCTCTCTCTCTCTCTCTCTCTCTCTAATATTAAGAGAAAAAATCAGCTTAGGAATCCTCAAAAAAAAAAGTCCTCTTTCTCTCTCCGGACGGATGCCAATACGGTCTCCTCCTCACTTCCACCCTCATAAAAGGAGAAGCATTTTATGCCCGATCAACAAAATCATAAAAGTGGAGGACTACCGGAGGCGAAGCCATCCGTAAAAATTTCAGAACAGCCCAAGTGGCTCATAAAAGGAATAATCAATGCTAATGATGTCATTACCGCGTTTCTTCGAGGGCCACGGTAATTAAATCCAACTAACTTCTAGCTTCGACCCACGAGAGACACAAGACGTGGCGCATCTCAGGGATTTTTTGGAGAAGCGCCTTTCCAACGTGATAAACGATTCAGTTGTTATTTCGTCTTTTGATTACCTCGTCAAGTGATTTATAAAGGTTGTCAAATGATTTAGTGACTTCTGTTATGACTTCCATCGTCAGGCAATAGTTTTCAATTCTTTTCAAAGTAATTTCATCAGAATGTTTCCGTGGAAACAACTATTTTCAAAGAGAGTATAAGCTAGTTTTCTGAGACTTTTTATGACTCAACGGTAGATTGAAAGATAAAGTTGAGATTTCTTGCGAGGCAAAACGTTTCCAAAAAAGATATTTTAGACTTAGGCCTAACAGTTTTTCCAGACCTTTTGAGGACCTCGCAAAAGGAACTATTCAGAAAAAAATCAACAATAATAATAATAATACAAATAATATTAATAAACACCATTTAAATACCTTACAATGGAGATAACAGGCTCAAGATTATAAAGTGCTTTTCAAAAATGCAAAGTTTTCAATGCCTTTTTAAAGGACTTCAAAAATTTACAAGGTCACCATTCTCGGAGTGTAGTTGCGAAAACGAGAAAACTAGAAACCACATCACGCCTAAATTAACACGTAACCGACCGCAGGATACTTTACCAGTAAATAAATTTATAAAGCAATGTTCTCGAAGACGTCGCCCTTACAGAAACATCACTTTCGTTTACAGTATTGCAGGCTCATCGTAAAAAGGACCTGCCGTAAATTCACAGTAAAATCAGCGAGTTTTTTTGCCTTACTATTTAGCAGTACCGAAAAAACACCTTGCTCTACGAAGGCCCAAGGTCCAGTTTAGAGAGAGAGAGAGAGAGAGAGAGAGAGAGAGAGAGAGAGAGAGAGAGAATGCTTAGCCGCAGCGATTTATCTCCTGGGCTCTGCCACGGCGTGATATATATGGTAATAAACTAGTGGAAATTTGAAGTCATTGAGTTTATCTCTATAAAAACACGGCGCTAAATCTGACTTAAATCATGGCCGGGCGATGCCCAGGACTCCACGTTCCCGGCAGATCACCTCCGCGGGGCTTTACTTAAGCAAACAGCTTGTATTTACGCGCGAGAATTATAACCATTAGTTTCAGAGCGGCTCCGGCCGTTGCTTAAATCATGATAGGCAATGTAATATCAGGCTCCGGCCATTGCGAAATTACCATATCATCAGCAACGGGGCTCGCTCTCTCCCGCGCGCGCACAGCCTCCTTTTGCATTTCCAGACGGGGCGCTAAGGGCCGAAATCCCGATCGCCCGAAACTTGCGCCTAAGCCTTACTGCCGTGGCAGTCCGAGATGTCTGGAGCGTCTGTCCGTAGCGCTTTTTTACTTCTTCTTTTTTTTTTTTCCAGAGGTTCTCGGCTATCTTGCGATATCGTAATCGGAACGTTATCTTTTGACACTCAGCATTTTACGAGCGAGGTAAGCTGGAGTTGAGGGTATGGAGGAGACGATGGGGATAGTGCAAGGTAAAAAACGACCACGCCGGCGCCCCCCCCTCTCTCTCTCTCTCTCTCTCTCTCTCTCTCTCTCTCTTTCGTGTCTTGTATTTAGAGAAGTTAGTCTTGAGTATTTTCATAATTTTAAGGTATAGTTTTCCGTCAGGTTAAGATTCTTTGACAGATTATCCCTTAACTGAATCACCTCTACCATTTTATCCAAGCAACTTGGCGTTCTCGCAAGATAAGCTACGAGCCAAAGCAGCTTTAATAGAATAAAAAGAAAGATAAGTTAATGTTAGGGTGAATCTTGCATTATCAAACATGCATTCACACCCAGGTAAAGCTAAACGAATAATATTTACATCCTCAATTCTACGAAAAGAAAAGCGAAAAAAAGATAATGTTTCTGGTGTTAAGATCCCGAACTTAATAACATAAATAGACACAAATTCAGTAAGGAATATCAAGCTCTCCACAGATCAAAACACTAACACACACGCACAAACATTAACAGCCTCATTACACGAATAAATAAATAAATCAAATAAATAAATCAATAAATAAAATCGAAAAGCAGGAGGTAAAGTGAATTAATGGCGACTCTCACAGGCCGGGGAAAAAACACTCCAACATCGTCCACAATGTCTCATTTTCATTCCACCGGCCGCTGGAACACCGTCCGATCCATAAGATGGTATTAATCTTAAACGCTATACTTACCAATCTCTCTCTCTCTCTCTCTCTCTCTCTCTCTCTCTCTCTCTCTCTCTGTCCGCTCCTTGCATGCCGCTAAAATAATAACATTCGTAAGAGTGTTCCCTCGATCAGGAGGGACACGACATGTCAATACAAAACCTCGAATTTCTGGCGGATTGATCTCACCGCTCCAGAGTGCGACTCGTTTCATCATACGAATTTCTCCTCCTTCTACTGCAATAGAATACGTAAGCAAATGATGTAAATTTATATATATCAACGAGAAGTCTTCCTTAAGTTCAAACCAAGACAGGGCTAAATACACTGGGAACCATTAACGGACAATCCGTGTTTTCTCTCTCTTCAAATACCTAACGACATTTGCCGCGCTATCAAACTCGAAGACTCCTGCCCCGCCCAATGCCCTCCATGCCCACCAAGTTAAGATTCCGTCTTGATAATAATTCTAACCATCTTCCCTCAGCTGCCCTATACCCGTAACACCTAGAGAGAGAGAGAGAGAGAGAGAGAGAGAGAGAGAGAGAGAGAGAGGCACTTCACTGCAGGGGAAAAATTAAAGCAAATCCCTGATACTGTAGTCATATCTCCCACAGAAATGTCTTTTACACCATTTTTTTTATTCTACTCTCCTACTGCTCCACCTGAAGGAGGTGCTGAAGTCCCACGTAGATGCCCCGGAGGTCATTAGAAGATTGCCCAAGACGGTCATAAACAACGCAACCGACCACCCAAAGTAGAACTATGGTAGCGGATTGAGATGGTGGGTGGGGGTGCAGTAGGAGGCGGGGGAGAATATGCAACAATGCTTAAAATACTAGTAGCCACTTTCCACAAATTAAATCTGAAATATATATTTTATATATATATATATATATATATATATATATATATAATTAAATCAATATAATAATACAAATTAAATCAATAACACAAATTATAAATATAAATGTATATATATATGTATATATATATACAAAATTAAATCAACCAATAAACGCATACAAGCTAAATAAATATTTAAAAATGACTATATTATTATCCGAAAATAATTAAAAGATTCTTAATAGAATTTCACAAACAGCTAATAAGAGCCGAAAAATATATATTTTTTATATATTTAATATGTAATATATGCAAACTTTGACGAAAGTCTTAGTCGACGCTACAAATAAAAAGGAATCAGCAAAGTAGGAAAATATCTCAAGATGTTATTAAAGGTTACGAACCGTTCACTAACATCCGCAAGTGTAGCACATATCTAAAAATTGCCAATAAAGTTCCAAGAATAAGTTATTAGCTTCCACCAAGGACTGAAATCCATCAAAAAATAAAATAAGCAAAAGTGTGGGAAATAACTAAATTAGTTTCCACCAAAGTTCCAAAAAGAGTGAAATGAATCTCGTGTACTTTCCCAAATTATCGAAAATGGTCTATTAAATTTCCAAAAATATACAGAAAACTTTCACAAATTAAAAAGAAAAACCGAAAAATATTAAAAAAACATTCACACAATTTCTAAAAAGTATTTGAAAAACTCTTTATATATATATATATATATATATATTGTATATATATTATATATATATATATATATATATATATATATATATATATTATATATATGTATATATATATATATATATATATAGATAGATAGATACATAATATATATACACATGCATACATACATATATATGTGTGTGTGTGTAAAATATCAATTCAGCGAAGGCCCGCTCTGTAACTGAAATAAGCAACATGTAAAACATAATAATCTATAACCTGAGAATTAGCATACGAACACGACGGCCAACGAGAGATTGCGTGGCCATGCAGTATGAGAACATGAATGAAGATATAAAGATGTTGTCTTTTATAATGTCTCGAAATAGACAAGTGTGTGCCTGAGAGAGAGAGAGAGAGAGAGAGAGAGAGAGAGAGAGAGAGAGAGAGAGAGAGAGTTTCAGTGCTGCCCTTGCACGAAATCATTGATAACAGGTTAGTCGACAACGCTGATCAGGAATGCGATTCTGCGACTTCAGACCACGAGAGAGAGAGAGAGAGAGAGAGAGAGAGAGAGAGAGAGAGAGAGAGAGAGAGAGAGATGAAATGCTGCCTGTCAGCCCTGTTGCTCAAATTGGTGATAGTTGCTAGAGCTATTTTTTTCAAGGATCCGCTTAATTACTGATCTTTATCGTATATTACAGGGCTTTATAATGTCGAATTTAACGTGCCCAGTGTTAGTTTATAATGTTGGGCCTCTGTCAAGACAGAGGTGACGTTTCCAGGAAAACGTAACTTACGTCGAGCAATAAGATCTATACACATGAAAGTAACCTATTAATGTATACACACGCACACAAAAAAAAATATATATATATATATATATATAATATATATATATATATATATATATATATATATATATATATATATATATACATATATAATTCAAACGAGCTCGCAAGTGAGACATCTCTCGCAAAATTTAACAACGATTTTAAAAGCCGGGTATTTACACGAAACTTGACGTCACAAAAATGTAAGGAGGTATCTCATGAATAATTACGTTATGAATGATTTCGCCTGATCAGTAATTACGTCCGTTGTTTTTCCCTCTTTTCTTCTCTCTATCTCCAACCAAGCTATAATTTACTACAGTCGACTAATGACCAATTACATATCTCCCATCTCAAGTCAGGAGAGGCGGATAGGATCTTTAGGAAACGGACCCATTTTGTTCCCTCCTCGATCGGTTTGGAGATCGAACTCTGGTCTATTTGGTTTAGAACTGAATTCAAAAACTTCCCCTACTAGGACAGGAAAGAGAGAGAGAGAGAGAGAGAGAGAGAGAGAGAGAGAGAGAGAGAGAGAGAGAGGTAGGTGGTATTGAATTAAGCCGGTCTCATACTAGCACGGGCCCTTACTACTGACATCAGCCTATAAAAGAAAAGAAAATCTCCCTCAAGAAGGTGCTATTTTATATAGGCCGAGGAGGTCGGAGAGTCGACGGAGGTTGGTCGGCGGACGAGTTGATGATCGCCTTTAACCCATTCCTAACCTCAACAGAACAACCCCACTTCATCAACCTCCTCCTTGAATTAGCCCAGCAGAGGTTCTGACTTGATCATGTTTGGGGGTTTCCCTTCTCAGGCCTCCACTGCTACTGTCACTACTCGTATGATTTTGTGATGGTTCTCCGTAGGCTCAGTCTTTCCAAATTCGCGGTTCTTTCGATTCTGCATTTTCTTCCTTATTTTGGTTCTGTGCTATGATTAATTTTATTCCTTTTGATCTATACGTTCTGTTCGAAATCCCTTTTTACTGAATTCTTCCATTTTTGTGTGTGTGTGTTTTGGTTTTCCAGTGTGGCTCTAATCTATTATTCCTCGTCTCATGATCTGGGTTTTCAAGGCTCTTCAATTCTCTCCCTCATTCTTTCAATTTTATTCTGCATTACTTATTCAAAATATAATCAAATTACATGGAAGGATACAAATGACGTGTTGCAGTATAAATTAGCAAAAGAGCGGGAGGTGAAAAACGCAGATAACTCTAAGGAAGAACGAGAGAGGAATAAATAGATACGTAGCACACGTGAGAAACATTACTTGCGTCCCACCGACACGACTTCTTGCCCTAATCGCAATGCGAAATGAGGAAAACTGACAAAGAACATTTCGGCGATTGTATCTCAAGATGCGTCGATCGTATCTGTTTCAGGGGGGAGAACAGCGAGCTATGCCGGGAGGGATTCATAACACTATTCTTCAAATAAACGCAGAGAGAGAGAGAGAGAGAGAGAGAGAGAGAGAGAGAATCATAAAAGGAGTATCTTATGAATGGTTTCACCTAGACCGAGTGACGATTACCTCGTCGAAGCACTCGTTTCGAGGGTTTGCATTTTTACGAGACATTGAACAATTGTGCCAAGAGCATTTCTCTCTCTCTCTCTCTCTCTCTCTCTCTCTCTCTCTCTCTCTCTCTCTCTCTCTCTCTCTCTCCACAAGATCAGCGACCCACGACAGTCACCTATGCACGTTTAGGTGAGCAATAACGTATTAATTATAAAATGAACACGTGACTCGATTTGTAAACTAAGCGTGCTCACCACCGAGCCTAGGCCAGAGAGAGAGAGAGAGAGAGAGAGAGAGAGAGAGAGAGAGAGAGAGAGTCTAATAAAAAGGCCGTACTTAGCAGAAATCTCTTCAGTCACATGAATGATGTGGAAGATATTGACTAAGATCAGAAAATTATATAATACCCGTTGTTAGGCTGTCAGGCAGAGGAGGGCCCAGCGGTCAGAATAAAGATTCAAGAATAACGACGTTTCTTTAAAGGCTGGTTGTAGAAGGCCCAGGGGGCCCCCCGCCCCCAAAACACTCCCTCGAGCCCCATCTCGCACCCCAACCCACCTCTCTATTCCCGAACCAATCTCACTACATCTTCATCAATTTGACTCTTTCAATCCTCACCGAGGGCAAACAGCTTTCATCCAGCACATGACGATGATGGCCTCTCTCTCTCTCTCTCTCTCTCTCTCTCTCTCTCTCTCTCTCTCTCTCTCTCTCGATGAAGCCTGTCCCCTGGGTAATTGTTTTTCATTTCATAGTTCTAAACTTAACCCGGTATCTCGGTTTTATTTTATTTCTTATGTATCCTACACTCCTCTCCTCTTTTTTTATTTCGTGTTTTTTATTCCGAAAAATTGGAAGCAATCTGATAAAAATGACTCAGGAGAAATGAACCCTAATTTCGCTGTGTATATATCTCAAAAATAACTTTTAAATAAAAATATTTTCTGTAACTTTTGACATGAAAAAAAAAATGTCTAAAATTGATTTTACTTGTCGCAAGAAAATGAAAAACTTTTCAATATCAAAATTATTGGTTCAAGAATAACAAATTACACTGGAATGTTTCATTTTCTTATCCTTTTACCTACTGAATGTAGAGAAATGTACTGTTTTATGATAAACGAAAATAAGTTTTTGCTCAAAACCTCCTTTCCAAATCATATAGCCAAATAAAAAATTTACTCTCAACAAATAAAAAGCAAGAAATACATTAATTTAGCTGACTGACATTTCTATTAACTTCCATCTTTTTACTGATTGATTTATTAATCATATTCCCAACACCCACATAAATATTACACTGATAAAAGACGCGGTTGGGGGGGGAGGGGGAGTGTGGCAAGTAGTTAAGCTCTATGGGTTAGGTGTGGTCGAGCCTGGGCCATCATTAGACAGGTGAGATGCCCCTTGTTGGTGGGTGGGTACAGGTCCTCTCAGACGTCTTTTGGAAAGACCCTGTAGGCGAAGTAGCTACCAACTTTAATGATTTACCTTTTGGGCACAAGGGTCCATCACATCATCAAGTATGCCAACATTTTTTTTCTACGACCTCTCCGGGGGAGGCCACGTCCCTACCTGGCCCATATCAATTTGAAGCTCCTGGTACCTACCCATCATCATCATCAAACCAATCTTTTACCGGAGAATATGTTTACTCATTTCAACTTGAGAAAGACAGAAGAAAGGCTTTTTCTTACCCAAAAACAGATTTGCTCATTTCAAGAAGAAAGAAGATTTTTTGACATGAACATACAAACCCATTTCAGGAAATTAGGAAAGAACAAAAGGACATAAAGAAGAATCTTCTTGACTAAAGATAATTTTACAGCTTCTATTGCTGTCACCTAAAATGGAAATACCTTTCAAACCGCAGGTTAATAAAACGGACAACACTTTTCAAACAACTGAAACTCTACTGAACACTGTTATGACGAAATTACCTCTTTTTCTTCATGAACATAGTGATTTTCGTCAGTGCTAACAGGTTTGGTTCACAAAAGAGTAAAAGTATCACTGATATCCTCCTCGTAGAAGAGACATTCTAAAGGGATAAGAGCTATAAATCCTACACGGCCTTGATGACCACTGCCCTTGTGACGCCAAATTACTCTTCATAAACAACCAATCACTACAACTCCGCAAACATCATTAACACAAGAACGCCCTAGAGCTAGTATTTTTATTACTTTTCCATACACAGGTTAAACTGTGCATTTAATTTGTTCCCTATTTCTTCTTGAACCTGCGTAAATTTACAGCCCACAACACACAAGTTACAACTCTGAGATGTGAGTTGTGACTTGGAACTGTCTGTCATCTCGAAAAGTTACTGACAAATTTCAAGGAAGTTCCGCAAAGGTGTTCTGGCCAGTTCAATAAACCTGAAATGGGTCCGCATATGGCTTCACTATACTTTTCCGTATGACTTAAAACGTTATTAACTGAATTTCAGTTGTGTTTTATGCGACTGAAGACACGCAAGCGGATGTGAGATACTTTAAACTTGCAACCGAAACTATTCAAGATGTGTTTCTTTGAATTCTGAAGAGATGGAAAATCGGTCAGGAAATGAATGACCCAGTGTTATGGAGCATCTGCATTTGGGATTTTTTTTCCAACGAAGCTGGGGGAGTTCTGCCCCCTGAGTGTTTTCTTGTTCTTTATAGTCAGTCATTCGTTCTTTCGATCACTTGTAAAGTAACATAGCTAAATTTAAAAACCCTTATTCCTTTGTAACGGGAAGTATCAAAATCCAAGCAGTTCTCTATAGCAATGCAAAAAAAAAAAAAATGGATATAATTCAGACAGGAAAATTTAAAAAATGGATATAATTCATACAAGAAAATTTAAAAAATGGATATAATTCATACAAGAAAATAAAATGTATATTCCACTTCGCCACATGTGCACAATCTTTATTTGACTATACTCTTTAAAGAACAAATGAATTCCATTAAATAAAATCCTTGGCGACATACTTGGCTTGTTATTTGTTACTCTTCGCCAATATTTCAAGCTGGCCGCTCTACAGTCAATTTTGTAACAAGAACTCCTGGCCCATCTTGAAAAAAAAAAACGCATCATATGGATCCAAACCTCAACGAAGTGTGACTGGCTAAATTAAGCTGAACGTTAACCAGTCATAGCGTTTGATTTCTCCACCTACCACTGGGCAAGCAAAAATTATGAGCACCATTTGCATTAATGCCACAGAAAATTTAACGATACACGATTCGAGGTCTCCTGGTGATGCGCCAACTGCGCAGTGTACCTAACGCCTAGTGAAAGCATAAGTAAACAAGTAAAAAATCCGCCGCTTCGGCGCAATCGAGTTTCTGTACAGCGTACAATGCTGGATGAAACTCTCAGCCACAGCCCATGAAACTCTTACGGAAAACTAAAAATCTACAATGCAAAGAGACAAATAAGTTGGAGGTTCATCACAAAAGTCACAGGTGAACACGAACGAGCGCAGTTGCAATTATTCGAGAACTGATAAACTCTGCTAAGGGCCTGGATATTTACCACCATGATAATTTCAACTGCACGACATACGCATGCACTTCTGAAAAACATATACAAATTTCAGGTCCCATAAGACAGAATTAACATGGTTCCTTAAATTTATACAATGCTGCTATACTGCAGCATGAAGACTATATATATATATATATATATATATATATATATATATATATATATATATATATATATATATATATATATATATATATATATATATATACATACATACATACATATGATCTTATGCCGGTTTAGTTCTCTAACTTTTTAGCCCCCACTATTTGACCCTCACAGTTCCTCGTTGGACGGGTCAGTGGCGTTCTCGGTAGCACTCTGCTGAGTCCGCGTTCGATTCTCCGGCCGGCCAATGAAGAATTAGAGGAATTTATTTCTGGTGATAGAAATTCATTTCTCGGTATAATGCGGTTCGGATTCCACAATACGCTGTAGGTCCCGTTGTTAGGTAACCAATAGGTTCTTAGCCACGTAAAATAAGTCTAATCCTTCGGGCCAGCCCTGGGAGAGTTGTTCATCAGCTCAGTGATCTGGTTAAACTAAGGTATACTTTACTTATTCATGACCCTCACAAATAAGAAATTAGAAGTTAAATACCCAAGGAATAGATTAAGTCTTTTAATGCGGCATTTTGTCCAAAACTCCAAGAACAAAATGCCACAATCTCATCAGCATCAAAATAGGAGAAAGCTGGACCAGTACCCGAGATTCAAAGAGCGTGACAGCGCATGCGCCTCTGAAAGGCTGAGGGGAAAAAGTTTAGGCTGATTAAGAACTCAATTTCCTCCCGAAAACGCGACGCCTTTGACCAGCTCCAACATCAAAGAGGAGATCCTTAACTAAAGGTGTATTTCCGGAAGCATTTAAAAGGATTATGGGCCAAAGAAGCCGGAAAACATTTGGGCCTTTCCCCCTTCAGGCTTGCGGGGGGCCTCCGCGTAATCTACATTTCATCAAGAGCTCTTCAAGTGGCGGGGCCCTTCGATAAGGGTTTGATGACATTTCGACACGCTATCCGCGATTGAAGCGTTTCTGAAATATGTAGAGATTCCTTTTATTTAGTTCGGTTTTGTTTTTCGGACGGTATTCGTTAACAGAGCAAAGGAACGCACTGGAATGGGTGGTTTGAAGAAAACAAACAGTATTATTCCATTAGTTAAGCGATAAACGTAGATGTTGTAACAGAAATATGACTTGTTCCTACCCCCAGGATTAACGCTAAATTTAATAGTAAAAAATGTCACAGCTGAGTTGAGCTGAATATAGACTTTAGGCCAAAGACCAAGCACTGGGACCTATAAGATCATTCAGCGCTGAAACGGAAATTGACAGCAAAAGGTTTGAAAGGTGTAACAGGAGGAAAACCTCGCAGTTGCACTACGAATCGACTGTTAGAAGAGGGTGGGAAGTAAGATGGAAGAAAGAGAATACGAACAGAGGTACAGTAAAAGGAACGAAAGGGGTTGCAGCTAGTGCCGAGGCGCGCTGCAAAGTGCCTCAAGTAATGCCTACAGTGCACCGCATGAGGTGCACTAACGGCGCTACCCTCCTACAGGGGTATGTCACAGCAGCGAATGCACAATGTAATCTACAATGTAAAAGTAGTAGTAGCAGTACTTCTAATAGCAGCTAGCAGTAACATTTAGACCTGCGCAAGCCCTTTGTTGGCCGAGTCGATTGAGCTTCAGACTGTCGCTCGATGGGCCGGAGTTCAATTCCCGCGGCCGGCTGATGAAGAGTTAGAGGAATTTATTTCTGGTGATAGAAATTCATTTCTCGCTATAATGTGGTTCGGATTCCACAATAAGCTGTAGGTCCCGTTGCTAAGTAACCAATTGGTTCTTAGCCACGTAAAATAAGTCTAATCCTTCGGGCCAGCCCTTGGAGAGCTGTTAATCAGCTCAGTGGTCTGGTAAAACTAAGGTATACTTAACTTTTATTTAGACCTGCGCAACTCAAATAGTTAGTAGCAAGAGTGTAACAAGTCGTACAAGAACTTACTCGTCTCCACGCATGCGCAAGGGACCGAGCAAAGGAAATTCTTTTCGATCCGTTCTTTGGCCCTTAACAAACAGCCATAACTCTGAGTTCGCCTCTTTTTAATATTTTTTTTTCCTAACTCAAATTCCAATCACTTCGAAGGACATGATTATGTAGTCAAAAGGCCGAGTATGAAACTTAAAATATATCTATACGCGAAGCTTTCAATCGCGATATGACTGCCAGAAAATTCCCATTACTCTAATCATAGTGATTAGCCGTCGTACCAATCCGTGTAGTTTGGTCCTCCTAATGATATCCAGCATCATCATCATTATCATCATCATCTCACTCGCAACATTCGTCATGTTGCTTAAATCATCGTTCGCCCTCGATCGAAATGAGAGAGAGAGAGAGAGAGAGAGAGAGAGAGAGAGAGAGAGATTTTTCGCTTAACACCCATAAATGTTCATAAAACTATCAGAGAGAAATGGAGAGTTACTGCTCATGTATGTCTTTCAAAAGTTCTCATGAATGCATCTTAGAGAGAGAGAGAGAGAGAGAGAGAGAGAGAGAGAGAGAGAGAGAGAGAGAGAGAGAGAGAGAGAGAGACTCTCCCTGATGAATACCTCTATTTATATGTTCATAAGTCTATCAGAGAGAGATGGAGAGTTACTTTTCCACACACATCTTTCAAAAAGTCTCATATATGCATCTACGAGAGAGAGAGAGAGAGAGAGAGAGAGAGAGAGAGAGAGAGAGAGAGAGAGAGAGAGAGAGAGAGAGAAAATGTTCAGGTTCCGATACCAAGCGATAGCGTTGCGAGGGAAAAAACCTACGTAGATGAGAATCGTAATTTCTAATCTCAGAAAGATTCGTTTCGTTTTCAGAGTCGTTCGTGTGTATCTTTAGCAAAGGCTTTTTTTCTTTACGGGGGATTAAGGATTTTTTTTTTTTTTTTTGACCAATCATGGCACAAAATTCAGGTGCGATCTCTGTACATAACCAAAGAAACACAATGGCACTAAATGGAGAAGAGAAAGAAAAGGGAACACGTGTATTCTTCGATTCCTGTCTTCCAAAGGGAATTATATAGCAATTGCATTTTGAGAGAGAGAGAGAGAGAGAGAGAGAGAGAGAGAGAGAGAGAGAGAGAGAGAGAGAGAGAGACTAAGTCTTCGTCTTACGATTTCCGAGAAAAGCTTCATCTGAAATGCAATTGTAGGTGGGTGGAGAGAGAGAGAGAGAGAGAGAGAGAGAGAGAGAGAGAGAGAGAGAGAGAAAAACCCTCCAAGGAGGTACCAGGAACGGAGGGGAGGGCAAGTTCTTCTCAAACAGCCCAGAGCGAAGAGGTAATGATTGTTATTAACGAGTTATCGCCATGATCTCTGCTTGTTTGGCCGATAACGGATGGTTTAGGCAGGTACTCATACAACCGAACTGACTTTCCCCCAGCTTGTCGGTCTTGAAAGACAACTGACTGCTTCATATTCATGCTGTATCGAAGGATACTGTGTATACACACACAATATATATATATATATATATATATATATATATATATATATATATATATATATATATATATATATATATATATATATATATATATATATATATATATATATATTGAAGTCCCACTGGGGTTAAATGAAACACAATGGGTGTAAATCCTGACCGGTTTCTCTTCACTACTTCTGAGATGTCTTCAACAGGACTGACACACAGTGGTAGAAATTTACTGTAGACATACTCGAGTGACAGTGTAAAAAAGCACACAACCGGGTGGAAAAAATACTCACTTCTGACAACCTGAGAACAAGAGAGAGAGGAGCAGTAACCTCCCTCTTATTTGAGGGCAGTGCTCCATTCAAAAATCTCTTGTTTGTCTATGCGGTTGAGCTCACACATTTGCTCTGGGATCAACTACTTTCCTTAAGATCTATACATCTAATTATTTCTCTTGAAATAAATGGATCTAAGTATACCTTGGTTTAACCAGACCACTGAGCTGATTAACAGCTCTCCTGGGGCGGGCCCGAAGGATTAGATTTATTTTACGTGGCTAAGAACAGCTTATTGTGGAATCCGAACCACATTATGACGAGAAATGAATTTCTATCACCAGAAATAAATTCCTCTAATTCTTCATTGGCCGGTCGGGGAATCGACCGCTGGGCCAGCAGCGTGCTAGCTGAGAACTATACCCACCCCTCCATCGATGAACTATAAATGGATCAAGATCATACATTTCTTGACTGACAGTCATATTCTTACGAAAGTTTTCTTTTATAAAACTGGATTCGATAATTTTTTCCAGCGTATTATTGAAATACCTTTGTATTCCTTTTCCAATGTATGGTAGGATTGTTTACACTAACATAAACATAAACATAAACGAAAATAGTTCATTTTTACTGTTACTATTACTGTAAATTTTTACTGTTATTGTAAATTTCGACCACTTTACATCAGTCCTCCTGACGATGTCTTATAATTACTAAAGACGAAACCGGTCAAGATTTATACCCAGTGTTTCATTTTTCACTGTGGTTTATTGCATTTATACATCACGTTTTCTGGTGATATCAAGCATAAATATAGATAGACAGATAGATAGATAGATAGATAGATATGTGAAATGCAACTACAAGAATGATTGAGGTAACCACAAGATGACAGCAGAATTGGCAAGGGAAGAACCTAGTGGGTTTAGGCAAGCAATTTAGGCAAGCAAGAGGTTGTGTAGATAGGTGTTTGTTGTGAAACAGCCATGTGAGAAGAAAGACAATAATGGAAGAATCCATGCATGTTTAAAATCTGGACAGGAGAATACAAAGTCGTCTTGGCTGATTAATATCTTAAGGTTGGACTGTTGCGAGAAGTCAGATAAAGCGCAGCAAATGTAGGTGCAACGCTGAGGGATAAGAAAATTGGTCGCGAACTGAGGGTGGAGGAGGTTGACGTTTGCAGATAATTAATCTAAGCCAGCCATCACGATATGAATTACTTGTGTAGCATCACCCAATTCATAGTTCCAATGTGTGAATTTTTTGTTAAATTTGCTTGCAAATATCTCTGAAAGTCTTTGTAAAATGAAAAATTTGAGAGTAAATTTAAACAAGAGTAGTGTTAAGAAACCAGGAAGGTGGAGCAATGAAATGTTAATACGGATGGTGGAAGAATGGAAGTAGCTGATTCGCAAACGCATTTGGGAATAAATACAATGGAAGATAGTAGGATAAAAGGAGTCAGTCAGAATAGTTAACTATTCTGATGAAGGCAGCAGGGCTGTGTAAAACATCAGGAACAAGTGTCAATGGAAGATAGTAGGATAGAGAGTGAGAATCATGTCAGAA
>NC_089757.1:2531269-2548769 GCF_040412425.1 Macrobrachium rosenbergii
CGCTTAATAAATGACAGAGGATTCGTCTACACAAGTATCCAATCTCTGCCAAGTATGAAAATGGGGTAAGTCGATTTTTAAGAAAGCATGAGGCGCCTATACAAAAGATATAGGTAGACGGGCGCCGATGAACTCGTTGGAGCCTTTCCCTACTTCAGTGGATCCAGACGTCATTTTCTTAGTAACTGAAAGCAAAGATGTGAAGTGACTCTGGAATTGGGCACAAGGTGTACAGAGAGAGAGAGAGAGAGAGAGAGAGAGAGAGAGAGAGAGAGATCCAGTGCTACTGCCTTCTTGCTCCTGAAGTTCAAGGCTATAATATGAGACAAATTCGTTCCCCCCTCTGGAATGTACAACAAGAGGCACATTAAACTGACGAGATGAAAAGAAATCAAACTGAGTAATGGCAGCAATGGAGAAATGATGGTGATTATGGTAATGGAGGAACAGACGGAGGAGGAGGAGGAGGAGGAGGAGGAGGAGGAGGAGGAGGAGGAGGAGGAGGAGGAGGAGGAGGAGGAGGACAAGGAGAGAAGGAGGAAGAGGTGGAGGGGAGGGAGGAGGAGGAGGAGGAGGAGGAGGAGGAGGAGGACAAGGAGGAAGGAGGAGGAGAGGAGAAAGGTGGGTACAAGAAAAATGAGAAGAAAGGTGTGTAAGAGGAGGAGGAGGAGGAGGAGGAGGAGGAGGAGGAGGAGGAGGAGGAGGAGGAGGAGGAGGAGGAGGAGCAGGAGCAGGAGGAGGAAGAAAGGGGGTACAAGAAAAAGGAGAAGAAAGGTGTGTAAGAGGAAGAGGTGGAGGAAGAGGGGGGAGGGGGAAGGAGGAGGATGTGCGGTACATATATTAGGAGCAGTTTTTCTCCTCCAACTTTTCCCTGCCGAGAGCTACCCGATATGAGATCTGGAATTCGAAATCGATCAATGCTTTGTGCGTAAATGTGTGTACGTCCGTTTGCGCGCGTGTGTGCATTTGTTTGTTTGCGTTTCAAGGCAAAAGGTCACTTTGCAGCCATACAAGGGGCTTCGTAGACTCTCGGGAGCGTATTATCTCCATCTGCACAAAAACATACAATTGGACAAAAGCGATTTCGTAATGTGTACATAAAAAGGAATAAACGAACATCGAGTCTACAGAGTCTGCGCCACTAGCGGATCCAGGAAAATTTCATGGAGGGCACCAACTTTCATATTATTCATACATACATACATACATACATACATACATACATATATATGTATATATATATGTATGTAATAATATTGAAGATTTAGATAATAATATCATAAATGACAAATATAAAAATAGGAAAAGAATAAAAAATCTATTTTATAGAAATAATATATAATAGATTTTTCCTTCTTTTCCTATTTTTATATTTCTCATTCATGTTATTATTATTTAAATCTTCAATATTATTATTTTGTCATTATTTTTCATGTGGGGCACTTAGCCAGATGCCACCCCCCTCCCCCCTGGATCCGCTAGTGGTCTGCACATAGACGTATCATACTTTATTTGAAATAAGAAGTAAAAGATAAAAAAAAATTCAGGATAACTCAACTCATAAATGACATAATCGACGAATATTTTTGCAAGTGGTAAATCATGAGGTACAGTACAAGTACAAACTTCCAGCCACATGTCAAACGCTCCTAATGAACCTGCACGAGTTTAAAGACACATCTCAAGTCTCAAAACACGAAAACCCAAATTTATGAATAACTTGTGGGGTGTTTCAAACATAAGCAATTACGATAAGCGGATGGCTGACTGATCGCTTTCTGTAAACTGCCGTCAGACCAACTACGGCATAGACGCCAGGTGAGCGTCAGCTTAACCAAGGTGAAACTGGTATCACGGGCAATCAGGGATTATTATTCCGTTTACCGACACGCATTAATATGGAACACACCAAAAAGCCCTTAAATATACCAATAAAAATAGAGGCTCACAAAAAAGATGAATAGATGCATGCAATAGCAGTGGTCGAGGACTGTCAAGAGAATTAAGTAACTACTAATCAATTCCATACAGTAACATTTTCGCCACACATTAGTCTCTCGATCAGTGAACTTGAGCAACACCAGCTCTGTTCAGTACGTGGAAGGGCTACCATACCTGAAGCTTGCAACAACCCTTAGGAGGTTGGTGGAAGGAGCGTTGGGTCAAGATGAAGTCCAAAATATCAACAGCAAGAGGAAAGGCAGTCTGTTGCTTTTATTCAGCGACGTGATAACTTTTCTTTTCTATTTATCAATATATCAGTTATTATTCCGTTACCTACAAATACAATTTCTTATTGATTATCCGTTTTTCCCTTTTCGACTCCTCCAAGATTTCGATTGCAAAAAAAGGGAAGACATTTTTTTATTGTTTCTACAGGAAATTCAGTCCTCTTGAAAACCTCTCTTTAAGAGGCCATAATGTGAAGATGAGAGAGTGAGTGCGGAGGCTAAGAAGCAAAAGGGTTAGAAGGGAGTGAAGTATGGGTTAAGGGTTAAGTGATGGGGAGAAAGTGGACGGGACTGAAGAGGAAGAGGTTAACAAATGGAGAAGAGGCGGAAGGGAAACAAGAAGAGGGTCAGGAGACAAACAGGAAGAAAAGTTAACGACTGACTCAATGATATAAACTGGAGCCACAAAAGATGCAAATGAGCCACGGATGTGTTAACAGACAAGAACATTTTGGAAGATAACCGCTGAAGAAAATGACTGAGGGGACTCCTTTATTAAAGAGAGAGAGAGAGAGAGAGAGAGAGAGAGAGAGAGAGAGAGAGAGAGAGATGGGCTGGGGTTAGTGGGGAATGGGAATGGGGGCAGTGAGTCAATGGGAGGAGAAGCAGGCTGCTGTGCTGGATTTCCAGTGAGAATCCAGTTTTTATAGCCTCTCCCCGACTGGACAATTAGCAAAGGAGTGTGGCCATAAGGTTTAGAGACTTGGTGCCTCAACAATCACTGTTATAGTCAAGGCTATAAATCATTTACCTCATCGCGCACTTACACTTGTAAATCTCTAACCCTAATCCACCCCGATCAGGTAATATCCAATTTCCCCCGACACTCCCCCCCACCCCCCTTTTTTTTGCATAAGGCGCGCCACGAGTCGTGCATGACTTGGCCCAATCGTCAGTCCGTCCATCAAAACACACACACACTCACTCTCTCTCTCTCTCTCTCTCTCTCTCCCCCCCTGGGCATTTTTTATTATTATACAAAAAACTTTATATGTAATATTTTATCCTCTTACTTTTTGTATTCTTTTCTCTTTTACATAAAACAGCAACAAGAACAACACACATTTTATACATATACATGTATACATACATACATACATACATGTATATAAGTATATATATAATATATATATGTATATAAATATATACACATGCCACCACCCGGCTGTGGCTGACAGTGGAATGGGCCGTGGCTGAGAGTTTCATACAGCATTATGCTCTGTACAGAAAACTCGATTGCGCTGAAGAAACTTCGGCGTATTTCTTACTTGTTGATTTTTCATTTCAAACATTACTTTCCTACTCTACTCTTCTTTCTAGCGATATATAAAGTGAATTTTTGAAAAGTTTTCTGTACAGAGGATAATGCTGTATGAAACCCTCAGCCACAGCCCGGTGGTGGCCTGTGTTGTTGGCACCTATAGCGGTGACAGACGCACGAGCATGGCTAACTTTAATCTTAAATAAAATAAAAACTACTGAGGCTAGAGAGCTGCAACTTGGTATGTTTGATGATTGGAGGGTGGATGATCAACATACCAATTTGCAACCATCTAGCCTCAGTAGTTTTTAAGATCTGAGGGCGTACGGACAGACAAAGCCGGCACAATATTTTTCATTTACAGAAAACTAGAAATGGATACTACCAAAAAATATCTAATATTTGTTGTCGAGATTACGTAAAGAAATGAATGCAGCCTCTATAATGACTTCGAGAACACACTCATCAAAAATGAAAAATCCCTCCCTCATCCCGTCTCTTATGGCGGGAAAGTCAACCGACGGGCGCATAGGGTGGAAAACAGGGGAATGCACCTCACCGCATCTCTAAGGTCAAAAATTATTAATTTTCATAAGGCTGAGGTTTCGATAAGCGACACCGCTCGACATCTTGGCAACGACAGAACAACATTATATGAATATGACGGAAGAAAGACGAAATGCGAAAACATCACATAAAAGTAGACGATCCTATTGCAATCGGTCTATTGTTCTCAGCTAATCGCGTACATGGCTCGCTTAAACTCCATTCCAATTGCCGTTGGTATCAAAAGTGAAAATAAGCATTTATATGGCTGATGCACAAAACCATTCACAAAGAGAGAGAGAGAGAGAGAGAGAGAGAGAGAGAGAGAGAGAGAGAGAGAGAGAGAGAATTTTTATTTCTTTGACGACTGGCCTTACTACCTTAAACCTAATTTAGATATTTTTTTATTTTACATTACAAAAATATATGTGTATTTTGCACCTAGTATTCGTTTTGCCTAAATATTCAAAAGGAAAATAATAGCGTTCCTGAAACGCTTCACTCGCAGCATTATGATTCAACATCTGATGTAAATCACCACTGTAATTTACAAGGCTAACAGTGTACTTTTCCAGACCCATATGATGTCACATTGATGAAAACGGTAATTATCACAAATGCTGTTTGTCTTGGGAGAAAAATAATAACATCTTTCAGTTCAATAAAACACTGCTGGAAAAGCCATCCAAGGGTATACCAGAATCCCCCTCGAATCTGACGAAATTCACGCCTGGCGCGCCAGACGATTACGTAAATGTTTAAACTTGTTTCATGGGAGTCACTTTACTGGCATTCAGCGTTATCTTTGACGTTAGCTGACGACTCTGAGGTCAAATGCGATAGGAAAAAAACAGAAAGCAAATTAGGGAGTATGTGGACCATCAAATTTGCCTTTAAAAAATAAGTCTCTGACAATTACAGTGAGTATTTTCCCTGGCAGTCGATGGATATTTAGGAAAAATTAGCTGTCATCCAAAAAAATCTGTCAATGACCAAGGCTGTTGTAACATCATCGTAAGTTTAAAACTAAGATCGGTTGAATAAATAAAGGTGAAGAACATAATTCTATAACAAAAACTCTAATACCACTGATGACAATAATGATGAAAATGACCGAATAAAAATCATATTTAAAGAGAATAGCTTATGGATGGCAATGCACTTCATCTTCACGGCTTTAAAAACGATGTTCTTATCGTTGAATCATGCTAAATAGCCAGAGAGAGAGAGAGAGAGAGAGAGAGAGAGAGAGAGAGAGAGAGAGAGAGAGAGAGAGAGAGAGAGAGAAATAATCTTCAGACAGAAGTCAACATTCCCGGGAGACAAACAAACAAAATCTGTCCAATGGAGGCGATTAGCAGAAGCACCTCAACCTGTCGTGGGCATAATAATTAAATCCTCAGCGGTCAGTGACAGACCCACAATTCAAACCTCCTTCCAGGGCAGACCCCGATCTGTATCTCCCTTGATGGTCGCGTCCTTCAGTTTTCAATCACTAAAAAGTACATTCGCATGCCCCTGAGAGAGCTCTCCTGTTTATATAGAGAGAGAGAGAGAGAGAGAGAGAGAGAGAGAGAGAGAGGTTGCAAGTCCATCGTGTGCCCCTCCACCGTGTGCCCTTATATTTCGGTGCTCCAGAGAGAGAGAGAGAGAGAGAGAGAGAGAGAGAGAGAGAGAGAGTTGCAAGTCCACCGTGTGCCCCCCTCCATATTTGTGCTCCTTAGAGAGAGAGAGAGAGAGAGAGAGAGAGAGAGAGAGAGAGAGAGAGAGAGAGAGAGAGAGAGAGAGAGAGAGGCTGCAAGAAGTCCATCGTGTGCCCTTATATTTCGGTGCTCGAGAGAGAGAGAGAGAGAGAGAGAGAGAGAGAGAGAGAGAGAGAGAGAGAGAGAGAGAGAGAGAGAGAGCTTATAAACATGCCCGGTGTGTTGTCCTTCCTTGCTTGCAACAAACTAAACCTGAGGTAATGTGGCGGTCTAATTTGCATTAAAACTAGATGGAAGAGACATGGGGTACATTACTGTTAGCCTAAGAAAAAACTTATTTAAGAAAAGAATACAAAGAACGGACACGAAAAAGAAAAAAAAATCGTTATGCTCTCCCTGAATTCCATCCATCAATAAATGACTTTGTGTTAACCTAAACGTTCTATCCACTGAAGCATTATTGAACAGGTATACGCAGCAGACTATCGAACCTCTCTCTCTCCTCCCCTAAGAAAGGGTGGGGAGGGATACAGGCAGATACCACTTGATAGGGCGAATAAATTCAACCCGTGTTGATAAAGGCCAAGTAAGCCCGACAGTTCGGATAAACGAGGCGTCCGGATAAGGGGAGGCAACGCCGATGAAACAGCAGGGTGAACAGACAAGTTGGCCGCTCGCTACCGAATATGGAGACACCTGTTGCCCCCAGCAGACCGGGGATCCCCAACCCACCTTCCCTCCCCCGTCCAAAAACATATAGCCACATGGTAACCTCCACCCCCCCCCTGCCTGATCCAACGCCTTAAACATTCTGGCGGGCTAAGCAATGGATGGCTTGTTGGGAAGACTGGTACAGGCATGAGCATTCTTCATTACTGAAACTTAGGCAGGCAGGCAGGCAGGCAGGCTCTCTCTCTCTCTCTCTCTCTCTCTCTCTCTCTCTCTCTCTCTCTCTCTCTCTCTCTGCTAACATTTAATGGTAAAAAGTCCACTTCCCCTTACGTAAAAGAAATCAGATGATTATGTTGATACTGATAATAATGCAGTTGTTTGACTTTGTGTGTGAGTGTGTGCGTGTGTGTGAGTGTGTGTGTGTGTGTGTGCACAAATACTCCTTACGCACATGGCAACAACCTCTACTGCACGCTGCCCTTGACATCTGTACGTTCCAATAATTATTTTAGTGTCATTAGACGGCAGAAAAATTCCCGTTCTCTTGTATTTAAATATTCAAGGAATTGTAACAACCGCAGTCATCAGATCGCAAGTAACCTCGACAAGTCTATGACATACAAAATAGAAAACTCTGAATAATCCGTTTGCTGATACCAGATCGTCAAGCGCCCCCCTATCCAAACCTAATAAAACAAATTAAAAACATTTCAAAATAAACATCCATTTCGCACAAACAGAACTGAGATTATTTCTCAAATCTCAAGCGAATTATTTGAATCACTGTTGAACTGACGACTTCAGATCGTGGAATCTATCACTCCCACAACAGAGTAAGCAACAAAGTAAAGAGGCGTTCTTTACCTTGTATCCAAATATGAACTGCAAACAGTATTCGGCGAGCAAAGCAACTTTGCAGCGAATCTGCTTCAAGTTTTATACTCTTAAAGCAGAGACCAGTGAAACTCTAATTTATGATCCATTATTTGAATAGATTCAACATTAACGCGGAATGTCTATCAAGATTTAACTGAAGAAGAATTTTGTATGTGCAGTGCGTGACCATTAACTTGACAGACAACGTACCGACTGTAACCAATAAGTTCAATGGTACAATCCCCATCTTAGAAGCGTTTTGCTTTAACCCTATCAGAACATAGGTTATACCCATGTGTTTGACCTCACTGTTATTTCTAATACTCTTATGTTTGACCTCACCACGTTATTTTCAATATCTCCAACTTATCGAAAAACTGCTGAATGAGTTCTAATTTTCACTCTACCACACCATGAGTAAACTTTTCTCGGTGATAATGAATTTAGCACTAACCTTAGTCGCCTAACGCGAAAAGGTTCGAATCCCACCTTTAGATGAGAACTTTTCCTTCCATTTCTTTGCTGAACTCGTGCCTTGCGGTCGATACCACATTCAATAAATATAAGAAATCCACGAACATTAGGATGTCATTGTGGACATTAAAATACATCTCTCTCTCTCTCTCTCTCTCTCTCTCTCTCTCTCTCTCTCTCATAAAATCCAAGGCTCTCTCTCGTCACCTTGGGGCTCCACCTCCTAAAGTGCTCTGGAAAACATCTAACATTATATGTTTACAGTACATCTGATAAGGGCGGGGCTCGGGCGCTAAGATCCTCTTCCTCCCTCACTCTGGGGGGAGAAGGCTGGGGAAGAGGTCCTCTTCCTCCCTCCCCTTGAGGGGAGGGGTGGGGAGAGAAACAATGGAACGGAGAGTATCTCGCACGACCATGGTTCGAACGGGGAAAATAACAGTTTGAAATTCACGTTTAACTTTCTTGAAGGCGTACTTCATTTTTATCGGGTTCAGGACGCGCAACATCAGATTCTGAAACCAAAAACCATAATTCTGTCGATTTTTTTATTTATCAGAATGTCCTGCCACGCACAAGTACAAAAATATTATTCATAATCTTTATTTCTAAATATGCACTGTTCCAAATGTTCTTCCTTTTCATCCTATTTATTCTACAATTATGCCAAAAGGCCTTTAACTTGTTGATTAAAGTAAAATACAACTAAAACCAGTGACAAGATAATAATAATAATAATAAAAGCTCGCCTTAAAACATGACTGCACTAACCAGTCCTTCACAAAAGCAGAACAACGCCCATTACCTGGCCTTGGCCATGAAGCCATAGGAAAAACGAAAAAATTAAAAATGGCTTCAAATAAAAGTAATCCGAGAGCTGCTGAAGATGTGTACCTCATCTCGAGGGCTGCTCAAAATGTCAAAAACAAACAGGGCTGCAATTTCTGACAATGCAATGCGAAGTCTTAGATTGACTGACTGTAAAATTTCTAGTTCAATTATTAAGTCTTGGGAGTGTTTAGTCCAGTGGGTTAAGTGTATCTTAGTTTAACCAGACCACTGAGCTGGTTAACAGCTCTCCTAGGGCTGGCCCGAAGGATTAGACTTATTTTTACGTGGCTAAGAACCAACTGGTTACTTAGCAACGGGACATACACCTTATTGTGGAATCCGAACCAGAGTCCAGTGGGTAGGAGCCTTGCTTCACCATCTAAAGGACCCGGGATCGATTCCCTAGCGGCCACATGACGTGTAATAATATTGAAGCTCTGTTAGCCCATGAAGTAAACAAGGTACCTGGTAGACAGACGACTGTGGCAGGTCAAACAACAGAAGAGCAGGGCACTGAAACCCCACCTAATAAAAATAAAAACTACATGAAAAGGAAACTCATTTTGGATTTATTTATATATATATATATATATATATATATATATATATATATATATATATATATATGTATGTGTGTGTGTGTGTGTGTGTGTGTGCATGCATTTGTTTATATATAGATCTCGTCACGATCAAAACGTTCTTCTAAAATTTGTTAGCTAAAGCTTTCCTACAAAGTTAACACTAAAACAATAATTTACTCATCTGAAATGACTGAAAAAAAAAAAGATTTCTTCGTTCGTGTAGACGCGAAAAACTTGAAAAAACTTCCTCGTTTAGCTATAACTTTGAAAAATTTGACTTGTCTACATTATGAACGAATAAAAAAAAAAAGGGCTAGTCAAAGAATGGTTAGGCTGAATACGATCTGGAAATCAATTAGACTGAAATTGCAGGAGAAAGGAAGATTATACTCCAGGACGGAAGTTCCATATGCAGACGAGATAATGATGAAACGGAAACGCAGATGGCTTAGACATATTCGTCGCAGAACGCCTGGGAGAATAGTACGTGATAGTGTCAGCTGGGCTCCCGTGAGGAGTTGGAAGACTCAGACCTCCTCGGATGAGTGCTCGAGACAGTGGAGATTCGTGGAAGAGAAAGCACAAGAAGGCGACGATGGTGACGATGAAAGTATGGAAAATAACATAAACTACCTTTCACGCTTACGGCCATGTGGCATACTGAGACACTGTATCCACATAAATGTGCCTCATCATGCTGCCACATTTCCCCTGATAATTACATTCAGCCCGTAAAGCCTGGAACGAGTGTCCCATTAATATTTTTAAAGATTGCATTTAAGCTTCCGGGCTGTAGGGGGTTCATATTCTATTTGTAGTCAATAACGTATGTGATTTTGAAAGATACAAATAACAATGTAAGACGGTAAAACACCCGATATTTCAACACCAACTGGTGAACAAACACTCGATATTTCAACACCAACCGGTGAACAAAGCCGCTGACAGCTCTCTCTCTCTCTCTCTCTCTCTCTCTCTCTGTCTTAAGAAAGCTCATAGCCTCCCAACCTTTATTTTATTACGCAAAGAATGTCTCAGCTGTTGTTTATGAGGGAATAAATTACACGCGATTATTCTCACAACGATAACTACCTGCTCGTTGCTAAGTGGCTCCAGAGACAATGGATAGCGATTAGCGTTACCATAAACAGCGACAAATGCACGAACACACACACACACACACACACTCTCTCGCTCCTTCATTTTATACACTTGCCAATTACTGGTCCTGAGTGAAAACAATGCCACACGCACACACACACACACACATTCGTCAGTTAGTCTTCACAGAAAATTAAAAAGTAAACTTACTATTCTATACGCTCATTAATGAGTCTTGCTTGCAAACAATAACAAACCCCATAAACTACACACTCATATTCTTTCAAACACTCTTGAAAAAAAAAACACACACTACTTAGAACAATCAACAACAAGTCTTGAATGACAATATATAAAATACAGATACTCAACTGGCTTTAAATACTCTTCAGTGTATGAAAACATGAGACGAATACACAGTCGTTTTTATACACTTGTCAATCAGTTCTGAATGAAAACGGACGAGAAGTCCACGCCATAGTTACACAACCTAATTTGCACACTCGTCATTCTTGAATGGAGAAGAGAAAAAAAAAATAAGCACGGCAAATATGCAATCTATCCTGAACGCTCGTCAATTAGTCCTAAATGAAAGCAGATGGATAACAAAGAAAAAACTTCACAGTGGCATTCAACCCAAACCACCAAACTGCCTAGGGGAACAGAGGGGGGGGGGCGGGGGGGTGATGGAGGGAGGGGAGAATTGTAGTCATCTTGCAATATAAAAAGGACGATTTCCCCCAATTATTTCCAGCCATGTCTAAATGATTTACACACGGTGGAGCAATGAAGCCAAGGCTCATTTGCATGGCGAATGGCTGACATTATTAAAATGCGGTGCTTTTTCGTTGACTGTAAATGAGGGCCGCGAGAAAAGAAAAAGTTTTTCTATTCTTCTCCTAAAAGAATGAAAATGTAAAAGCTTGAGAAAATAGTTTCTCGAGAAAAAAGCGAAAAGTATTTAATAAAAACAAACTCCGAAAAGTATTCAATAAAAACAAACTCGAAACAGCTTCTCAACTGCTTGCAGCTCAATGCAGAACAACAGCATGCAAGCGCAAGCAAAACAAACAAGGCAAAACAACGTAGCTACGTAAGGAGAGCCTGTAAGTGTCCCCGGTACCTGCCACACTCCAAGTGGGAGAGCCTGTAAGTGTCCCCGGTACCTGCCACACTCCAAGTGACACGCACAGTCTCGTTCAGGTGTCTGGGTAATATGATCCCTGCATGTGCATGCATCTTGCATGCACATGTGAACAAACAAATACAAAAAGCACGCTGTGCTTACAAAGATATGAAGACGTAAGCGCAATTTGGTTCTGTTTAATAAGACGGCGAAGACGAAAGTTATTAAGGTTCGTAGATATTCTTTTCTTCTTTTACTTTATTCATCCGTTTGTGACATCACACAACAATACTGAAAGACTGAAAAGCTTTTAATTCGATAAACGGCGCATGTGCGCATTCGTTTCTGCGCGTGTGTGTGTGTGAGCGCCGTTCAATCGGCCTCTAGCCGGGACGAGCTTCTTGTGATATGTACTCGAGCACTTCATGAATATGCATCCAAAAGCCGTCACAGGATAATAGCCTGACCTTACGGTTCTTCCCGCAACAATTATATGGGAGAATATGGACCTTACTTGCCTCCGCGCTAATTGCTCAGAGGGTCGGCTTTAATTGCGGGGACTGAAGTTGTGGCGACGGAGTGTTATGACTTGGTCCGTAATTACACGCATTTTTCCATGCAGAGCAATCGGATGGATGATGAGCTCTGGCGGTAGCTCCGGCCGAGATAGACTGGAACCGGTCGCCCAGAAGAGAGCGAACACCAGAGAATAGGATGTTAGTCAGGGTCAACCTCAAGAAATGAAATGAGGCAGACTCATTCATTGTTTTTTAGAATCACCTGAGGCTAGATTCTCGATTCTTATTTACTCTTTTATAAGACTCGAATGAGTAAACTCTGGTGTCAACGAGGACGGAATGGGAGTGGCGGGGGGGGGGGGGGTTGACCAAGCAGCAACCCCATCCTATCCCGTATGTATGCAATGAGGTATGAAGGTTGTTTATCAATCCCATGGCTAAGCCTTGACTAATTTGAATTGGAAACTAGTGCCGTCAATCAAGTGATGCTAACAGTCGCCCAGAGAATGCCCCTTGCATACTGCCTTTCGATAATGTCGTCGATGTCCACTAAATAGTCCTTGAAGACTAGTTATTACTCCATTGACCCAAGGATCGTCGAATATCGTTATGAGAATAACAAACACATTAACCACGTGCATGGTTAACCAAATCAATTACTTCCACATTCTCTCTTTCTCTCTGTCTCTCTCTCTCTCTCTCTCACACACAAAGTACTGGCCTCGTAAGCTCTCTAGTGGTAATGCCTACAAGCACTTGGTTGTTAGCTGACTGCTATGGGTTTCACGTGGGCTACAGAGGAAAAGAATGGAAAGGATAAACAAGAAATGCTATTTATAGGCAATCCGTCAAGATGAGTATCATTATATAACTGGAAACTGGAGGTAGTAGGAGAAGTAATCCTCTCTCCACGGGGTAAAACAATTCTCTCTCTCTCTCTCCAAAATATCATTTGCATAATACTCTCACAATATCAAGCCATAGACAAATTCAAAGTCAGCTTGATATACAACTCCTCCTGTAATGAATACGTAACACGGGTTTGTCAAACTAGTCGAGTACCTAGGCAGCGATAACAATCAAGAAGGTAATCGGCCATTACACGACGTGTACCTATCATGAATCACAAGAGCATAAAGATATTTTTCGAGCGTGGCTCGCGAGGGCCACCATCTCCTTGAGAGAGAGAGAGAGAGAGAGAGAGAGAGAGAGAGAGAGAGAGAGAGAGAGATGTTACTCTATGTGAATCAGGCCTTATTTTACCACATGCTCATGCTCTTCTGAGAGAGAGAGAGAGAGAGAGGTCTCGGCAAATAAGGTTTCCGTCTCATTAGCTGGGATGACAATAGACTACTAATAAGAAAATAAGTAGCTGCAACCGGATCAAATTGCATGGCCATACCTAGACCAACAGTAACGGCAGCAATCCTACGGAAGAAACAGCCACAAAATAATAAGAGATCGCCGTGAGTACGCGGTGTCCCGTGAAATTCTCAGACCACAGGCCCCTTCCCCCATATGGTGGCACACGAACCATTATCAACTGCCCTCTATCGGCAAGATGAGCAAGCCATTTGTTGACTTGTTGCGTAGGCTTAACTGCGTGTTGGGACGGCTCTTAATGTCAAAGAATAACTCTGAACTTCATCTGAAGTTTACAGACGCCTTTTTATGTGACTGCGAAAGGAATTCTGCGCTTCTTTCAGGGAAAGATTCCAATCCCCATAACTACAAAACTTATGAGTTTCGAAACTGATAACTTTTTAGTAGCATATAATTCATCAACTGATAAGGTTTTAGAAACCTGACTCTCAATGTTTTTTTTTCCTAAAAAAAAAGTGGCTAAACTAGAGCAGCTGAAAAATGAGTAAATCTTATATTCAATGATGAAGATTACGGTAAAAGTTATGCAAATAGAATACGAAATCTAGGTAATATCTGAACCAGCAATTGCCACACCATCATGATCATTCTGCGCGCTGTTTCTTAACATGAAGTATAAATTATCAAAAGAAATGAAAGTTTCTCAATATCCACCTACAGGAATAAAAAAAAATTCAAACTTTATGCTAAATATTGTTTTATGGAAGTTTCTCAACACCCATTTAACAATATCAAATGAGAGTAATGTAAGAGAAGGAGACAGCAAGTCCCTTCCCAATGCCTTTAGGCATCTTCATTCGGAATCCATTCATGGAAGTTAGCGGTAAGAGAGGCTTCTTCGGGACGGTCGACGGCAAGTCTTAACAGAGAGTTCGTTACCCGTAGACTTTTGTTACGCATACAAATCTATAAAAATGAAATCCGAGGGGATCTTTCTTGTTTGTCCGGCCCGGGTGGGGTGGGGTGGGGTAGGTAGGGGAGACATGACACATCCACCTTCCTCCCGCAAACCTGTTTGTCCGCCCTGGGTGGGGGCGGGGTAAGTAGGGGATAGGGAGGGTAGGGGAGATATGACACATCCACCCTCCTCCAGCAAACCTGTTTGTCTGTCCCAGGTGGGGGCGGGGTAGATAGATCAGGATGGTAGGGAAGACATGACACATCCACCCTCCTCCAGCAAACCTGTTTGTCCGCCCCGGGTGGGGGCGGAGTAGATAGGAGATCAGGATGGTAGGGAAGACATGACACATCCACCCTCCTCCAGCAAACCTGTTTGTCCACCCCAGGTGGGGCGAGGTAGGTAAGGGATCGGAAGGTAGGGGAGACATGACACATCCACCTTCTCCTGCAAACCTGTTTGTCCGCCCAGGGTGGGGGCGGGGTAGGTAGGAGATCGGGAAGGTAGGGGAGAAATGAGGAGCAACGCCGGGTTCGAGCGCAGCGTAGCGCGTGCTATCAGTCTCACCAAGAATAAGCATCAATACAAAATAATCTTAAAGGCCATTATCTCGCAAAAGAAGCTTTCACATACTCAAATTCCTATAAGAGAAAACACAGAAATAGAAATATAAAATTATAGCTAATAAAAAAATAAGCAAAATGCCACAATAAACAAATATATAGTACATCCTATAAAAAATAATACTCCGACAACAAAATACTCGGAAGACGAATTACTCTTTTATTTATATTCGAAAAGTTATAAACCTCCTTGTAAAAGATTTCAGTCTCACGTTTGGGAAACGAATTCGACAAGAAACTTTATGCATAGTCCAGTAGAGGATGTGATACGGACACCTGATTGCGAGCACGTCTTAAAACCAAAAAAGATATAACATAAAATTGAAATAAACATTTAAAAAGTAATTTAGCAAACCTATCTCAAAACATGTCCTGAAGCCCCCGTAGAAAGTAAAAATAATTTTAAAACGCAAACTCAAAAATCAATACTTATCTAGACAGGTGTCTATCACGAAGACAGTCCACTTCTTCTGTTTGCATACAAATGGAAGAATATCAATCTCGCCTCACAGGAATCCAACTTGACTTTTATGATCTTTTCTGGGGACGTTTTCAACGAACGCAGTAACAGGCAACTGTTGCCAAATTAGAAAAAACTTTGCTTCCTATAACCAGTAATGGGCACGTTTCCTCATGGCAGCTGTGTGTGTGTGTGTGTGTGTGTGTGTGTGTGTGTGAGAGAGAGAGAGAGAGAGAGAACTGCCAAATTAATAGAAATGCAATTTTATTTACGCAATGATTACCACACACATTTCGTCACATATTCGTTTTGCACGTGTGTGTGTGTAAGAGAGAGAGAGAGAGAGAGAGAGAGAGAGAGAGAGAGAGAGAGAGAGGACCTATTTCTAGCCAATGAACACAAACACCATAAGTATATAAACCAGCAACGCCTGCCGTCCCCTTGCTATCAGGGCGAGGCAATTCTTATTAGGTTAAAAGATCGACAAACGTCATTCTCGATAAAAGTTCTACTGTGGTTCGAACGAAAACGTTCGCTCTGACGAACGTTTGCCAACTGTATATTTTACAAAATGTAAAATTACTCTTCACAGACGCTCGTCAACACTGTATTGAGATTCGAGTGAAAACGTTCGAGTAAATGAACCACTTTTCACCTTAACATTTTCGATTGGAGCACAAACGTTCTCTCGATTTCTGCCCGGCTCGGTCAGCCCAGAGAAATGAACTTTATGGGATGGGTGGGGCGGGTGTGGCGTTTCCCTAAAACATCTATTAAGCTATCACTGACCTCAACAGTGAACTATGCACACGGTTGTTCGTCGACTGTTATGAGTCGCACTTGAGGTGGAGAGAAAAAAATTTTACAAGCATGAGCGATCAGTATTCTTCATATGCATGTCATCATCAAGGAAGGGAGAGTCTCGACGAGGCAATACGCAGGATATTCGTAGGCTGCCCCAATACTGCAGCGAATGCGTCTGGTTCTGGAACAGCCGGGAGTGGAGTTGGCGAAATCGGACCACTTTTGCGGTTCACCCGGACACGACCCGATACTCTCTGCGCGACTTGAAGGAGCCGCTCCTCCTGAGGACACCGCAGATGCTGTTATTATTATTATTATTATTATTATTATTATTATTATTATTATTATTATTATTATTATTATTATTATAGTTTAAGCAGACCACTGAGCTAACTATCAGCTCTCATAGGGCTGGCCCGAAGGATTTGAATGAAATACCAGGTCTAGGCCACAGGGCAAGCACTGGGACAAAAGAGGTTATTCAAAATGGTGATGAATGAATAAAAAAAAAATTAAGTATAACTTAGTTTCACCAGACCACTGAGCTGATTCACAGCTCTCCAAGGGCTAGACCGAAGGACTAGACTTATTTTACGTGGCCAAGAACCAGCTGGTTACCGAGCAACGGGACCAACAGCTTATTGTGGAATCCGAACCACATTATGACGAGAAATGAATTTCTATCACCAGAAATAAATCGCCCTAATTCTTCATTGGCCGGTCGGAGAATCGAACGCGGGCCCAGCAGAGTGCTAGCCGAGAACGATACCAACCCGTCCGATGAGGAACTACCTAGGCGACAAAGCCCTGAATTTCAGGTCGACCTTCTGTCCAATAAACGGCAAATCAACGGGAGTCCATATCTCACAAAGGTGCGCAGTGAGGTGATAAAAAAACGAAAAAAATTGGTGCTAAAAGAAGGAGTAATAATTACCAATCGGCTCTACATCAAATCGTTATAAAAATAATTACAGAAATGATTACAGCCACTTGCTGCACCTCTGATTAATCAGTGCTAAATTACAGGGCGGGTCCCTCATAAGGGAAGGGACTGTTGCCTTGCAGGTAATTGTAGGCTCTCATGGTGATGACCAACCATGAATCAACGAAATCTATTCGATATTTGTTTATATTAGAGAGAGAGAGAGAGAGAGAGAGAGAGAGAGAGAGAGAGAGAGAGAAGCAAATCTCTAAAAACGAAAGAACTTGGCTCGCATCCAGAACCCGAGGTATAATCACGAAGCGTTCTCCTTATCGGCAGGCTGTTGGGATAAACAACGCCTCCGTCTAAAGGTAAACTTTAACACGGCGAGGAGGAAGAAGCAAAGAAGCCGTTTTCTGTTACTCCATCCCAGAGATGAACCTACTCACGGAGCGGACAAACTCTCCCAGCGCCCAACCACAAATATTACCAC
>NC_089757.1:2553769-2578769 GCF_040412425.1 Macrobrachium rosenbergii
TCACCCTGACTTTGGGTTGTGTTGCTGGAGCAGCCAGCTATCTGAATGTTATTCAGTTATAAAACTTTCTGTTTATATATATATATATATATATATATATATATATATATATATATATATATATATATATATACACACACACACATATATATATATATATATATATATATATATATATATATATATATATATATATATATATATATATATAACATGTGTGTGTATATATGTATCTGTATTTATGGATTTATATGTATAATATATACATATGTACGGTATATGTATATACATATTTACATGTAATAAATAAATAAATCAATGTATCAATGTATGCTAATAGATTCACAATTTCGTGAGAAACAATCTGTGTAATAAAAATCCACAATTATATAGTAAACATATTACAATGTAAAATAAACCAAAGACTTTCGAACACTTGAACGGTGTTCTCATCAGTGCTAACGTTAAATATATATATATATATATATATATATATATATATATATATATATATATATATATATATATATATATATATATACATACACATATACATATATATATATATATATATATATATATATATTTGTGTGTATGTGTATGTGTGAGAGAGAGAGAGAGAGAGAGAGAGAGAGAGAGAGAGAGAGAGAGAGAGAGAGAGAGAGAGAGAGAGAGAGATGTGCATAAAAATATAAATTTATAAAATAACATACGCATCTGGGTATAATAATATATATATATATATATATATATATATATATATATATATATATATATATATATATATATATATATATATATATATATATATATAATCTTAAATTTATTTATCACATAAAACGAAACGAAAAGGACAAGGAAGAAGAAGAAGAAGAAGAAGAAGAAGAAGAAGAAGAAGAAGAAGAAGAAGAAGAAGAAGAAGAAGGAGAAGAAGAAGAAGAAGACCCAAGAGTTGCCAGAACTCGGTTTATTTGAACTATCGAAGTATAAATATTCATGAGGGTCTCTGGCTTGGCCCATCTCTTCAGGCTCTCCTCCTCAGGTGAGGTGTTCCGGGGGAGGGAGTGGGGAGGGGGGGCGGTTTAGGGTTTAAGAAACTGTAATTCATCAGTTAGCATACAATTTTCATTCTCTCTTATAAGAAAAATACTCTTTAGAGCCAGGCCTGTGAAAGTTAAGAACTTTAACTTTGTGGTCTACTCAAACTATCTTTTATAAGTAACCAATTTCGGGGAGGGGGTTAACCTGGAAAGGGATGGGGGGGGGGAGGGTTTAGTTAGAAGCGACCAAAGTAAGAAATCACGAAGGCCCAGAGTGGTGGCAGGGCCTTAATTACCCTCCAATATTTCTTGCGATTAATACGAGGGAGGTGATCGCCTGGAAGTGGATTAGCCTTAATGGCTGTGATTAATCCGTTCGTCGAGTAATCCCAACCACCAGGCCTGTGTGATCTTCCTTAATGTTTACTAGTGGTTGATGATACCTGGATTCGGATAATGCCGGGTTTCTTATTAGGCAAGAGGGGTTACCTCCCCTGCCTCTCCTCTCCCTCCCCCAACCAAAGCGGGGTGGGTCTCTACACATCCCCCCCCTCCGCAGTGAGGTATATTTATGAAAGTCTCTGGTAATCATTGTCTTCATGTCTCCTGGAGAATGACTTGGTAGTTTGTTCAGCTGAGCTCCGCAAGAATCATGAATTTCCTCCTCTATCATTTACTTTTTATCTCAATTTCGATCTTTTTCTCTTATATATACTGACCGCACTGCATTTAATAGCGGGCATTATGGGAATCAGTATTGTAAAGGATGTTCCTGAAGATAAGATAGTTTGGTGAAGGCCAAGAGAATTGTATATCTGGCGCTAAAGAAGGCTGGCGATGTGGATTTTATCGCGACAATTTATGTCGTGTCCATTTTCTCTCTCTCATATTTTTCCCCACTTTTTTCTTCTTTGCTGAGAGTTACACTTGGCCGTGCTTGTCGCAAAAAAATGCCGGGAGTTTTTCTTTTTTACGTTTCGGAATTTCTGTCTCCTGCATTTCTGTGGGAAAAATTCTCTCTCTCTCTCTCTCTCTCTCTCTCTCTCTCTCTCTCTCTCTCTCTCTTCTAATCTTTATCGTCTCTGGAAACGATACGGGACAAGTGTTGCCCGTCCCACTGGCCTCTGCATTAAGAAAAAACGCACGCAAAACATACGCCTCTCATTATATGAATTTCACTCGCAACGCCTGAATCCTTACGGCCATCTGCCGTGAAATGACCCATTCATTAAAGTGTTATCTTTCATTCATAAAACCCTACTCACTCAATCCTCTGACACAATGATCGTATGCAGAAAACCTTCAACACGCATGCGTGGATATGTCTCCTCGAGAAGCCTCATTTACATTAGCATCTCATGAATACCAAATGAGCAGCATGGCGGCATCCGATGCCCGTAGTATGTGCCTGCTGTGAGGCATAGCACTGCTCAGCGCAACAGGGCATGAGAGAATAACAACACTCATTGCCTATTCGCAATGATTGGTTGACTGATTATGAGGAGTAAAACAGGCGTCTCAACGGCATTGGTCATAATGAATGACGACCGAGTTGCTTGCAAAATGCTAACGCGAGTCACAGGCGATGAGGAGACGACAGTGTTTGCTTGCTTCTTACATAGACTAGTTCCTCGTTGGGCGAGTCGGTAGAGTTCTCGGCTATCACTCTGCTAGGCCCGAGTTCGAGTCTCCGGCCAGCCAATGAAGAATTAGAGGAATTTATTTCTGGTGACAGAAATTCATTCTCGGCATAATGTGGTCCGGAGTCCACAATAAGCTGAAGGTCCCGTTGCTAGGTTCTTACCCACGTAAAATAAGTCTGATCCTTCGGGCCAGCCCTAAGAGGGCTGTTAATCAGCTCAGTGGTCTGGTTAAACTAAGGTTACTTAACTTTTTTTCTTACATAGACTCATAAAGTCAATACTTGAGGCGGCGTAAGAGCTACAGAAGTAAGAAACAGGTTCCGAAGTCGTGTAACAGTTCTAAAGAAATGCAAAGTCCTAAATGATGCTTTCCAGGTGACATAACAAGGTAGCAAAGAAATTTACATAGAGAGAGAGAGAGAGAGAGAGAGAGAGAGAGAGAGAGAGAGAGAGAGAGAGAGAGCGTTAATAAGAAATCAGATATCTGAGACAAAATGATAGGAGAACTGACAGAGATTCACATTCCCGTACAGCCAAAGCAAAAGGCAGATATATCCATCTTATGGAGGTTATGGAGAGAGAGAGAGAGAGAGAGAGAGAGAGAGAGAGAGAGAGAGAGAGAGAGAGAGAGAGAGTAGTCAATGAGCACTGAGACACAAGAAGAGGGAGAGAGAGAGAATAGATGCGATGGGATTGGAGTTGGTGAGGGAGGGGGAGGGAGAGAATGAAATTATTGTCCCGCGTAATAAGCCAGCGGCAATTAGCGGTGGGAAAACATACCAGGGGCAGTTGAGCACAAGACTTAACTGCCTGGAACGACCACACGATGAAGAGACACTGAAGAAAAACAAGAGATTTCGAGACTCTTTCTGCCTCCATATCACTTCTCTGACGGACATCCGCTAGAAAAATAGGTACCTTAACAGACAGCTTTATGTCCGAGTGGAGACATTTAACAGACAACTCGGCCTCTATATAGCTTTTTCTAACTGACAGCTATGACAAAAGAAGTGGACTGCTGCTGATTTAGAAGAGGAGTTCAATGAATCCAATCGAGATTTCTGCGGAACTTGATCTGTATATAACGTGGCAGGCAGCTCAATCTTTACTGTATATCGTTCAACAGACAAACGTACATATACATACATACATACATACATACATGTATATATATATATATATATAAATACATATATATAAATATATATATATATATATATATATATATATATATATATATATATATATATATATATTATATATAGTCTGTGTGTAACCCCTTCGAATAATATCATTAGCATTATTACTCAGAATTAAACGCTACTCATAAAGAACAAGCTTCCAGGGCCCACTGCCTTGAAATTGAAGCTTCCAAAGAATATGGTGTTCATTTGAAAGAAGTTGCAGAAGATGAGAGGATATACAAAGAGAAGAGATCAGTTATCAGAAAAGAAAAAAAGGACAAAATAAAGTAACAAATAATAATACTAATAAAAAATAAATTCATGACCACTGAAATAAATCTTGTAAAATAAGACATGGTTAAATTCTAAAACTAGATTAAAAAATAAAAGCGTACATGGAAAGAGCAACTGGCACTTTTGCTCTATAAAACTCGCCTCCATACCTTCATACCACCGGAGTCAGCGTCCTTCAGAAAAACGAATCAAGGAAACAAAAAGCCTGGAAAAAGAGAAACACCCATCATCGTAGAGGTTAGTGGATGTGTCTAGGTGCAAATTTGTGAGTGTGTGCGTGCGTTTGTGCGTGTGTGCGCGCCCGCGCGCGTACGTTCTCATGTTGAGGGGCAACAGCTCGGGTGTGACATTGCACATTTGTTCACAGAATGTTCATAATTAACTCCGGGCGCATCCCTCCCGAGAATAAGTTACAAGACAGCTACGAACGGAGGGGGAGTAGAAAACAATAACAAACCCACTGTAGAGTCACTCGCACAGAAAGACGAGGGCCTCGGGGCAATACCAAGGGTTCATACCTCACACATGCGAAGTGCAATCTCAGTTCCGCACACCTTCCTACCTGATAAAGAACACTTTCTTTTTTTACAGGGCCGGAGAGGCAACCGAGTGCCTGCATACAGAATACAGGACGCAGAATGGGGAAAGGGTGTTTGAAAATCGTTAACGTAACCTGAAACAGACTTGACAGAGCGCTAACGCCACCGGCGACGTGTCATTCCGAGGCCTGAAAGTCCGTCGATTAAGGAAAGCGATCTGTAGGCACATGGCTGCCCTCATCAAGAGTGTAGGAACGAACAGGAAACCGAGCGTTGAAGGAGGTATCTTTCCACGAGTTTCAGATTTAACGATACTTCGCAGCCATTGGAAACTCCTCCAGGTTACCTGTTGCTCTTCAGAGTATGACTATTTATGAATTGAGAGTTTGCAACACTACATAACCAGCTTGTAAGTCTACATAAGTGATTGATCCTAAACAATGCTCTGAAAAAAAAAAAATACAAATATTCGGGATGCAAATAACTGACAAGGAATCGTAAGTTTCTGTATAATAAAGAAAACACGTAAAAAATGCGCCGAAGTTTCTTCGGCGCAATCGAGTTTTCTGTACAGCGTATAATGCTGTATGAAACTCTCAGCCACGGCCCATGTAACTCTCAGCCGCGGCCCATGACACTTGGTGGGTGGTGGCCTATGTTGTTGCCACACCGCGTGCCAGACGAACGATCATGGATAACTTTAACCTTAAAATAAAAAAAAACTACTGAGGCTAGAGGGCTGCAATTTGGTATGTCTGATGATTGGAGGGTGGATGATCAACATACCAATTTACAGCCCCCTAGCCCCAGTAGTTTTTAAGATCTGAGGGCGAACAGCAAAGTGCAGTTTTCTTTTACAAAAAGCTAAAAAGGCTACACTGACAATAAAGCGAGTAAACTGGTCTCTCTGACTTTTTCTCTTCTCTTGCCCTCAATGTCCTCTTTCCGTCACTCCACTCTCTTAATAGGCTAAAAGATTCGCTGTTCTACTCTGTTATATATAAACTTCCTTCAAAATCTGGAGACAAACATTAACCCCTTAGCCTGGCGCTTGCTTATTCCTTTTCAACGTAATCACTATTTCCAACCTAGAATTAGATATTTCAGTAGAAATTTCACTACTATGAAACAAAGCTTATTTCCGTTTTGCAACCGAGCCATCTATTGAAATGTCAAAATCAGTTTTTCCTACAATAAAAAAAGAAAACTTCTAAGCAACAGAACGTCAACAATTGGTAGCGAATATTATCAAAGCAAAATCAATCCCCTTAACAAAACTAAAAAGAATACCAAATACATAAAGTTTCAAAAGTAAGTGGCGTAGAAAAATTCGCATAACATGTTACCATATTAATCCAAGAAAACTTTGTACTGCAATCACAAAAAAGAAAGAACACATAATTATCTCAGGCTGAAACACCATCGTCATAGGGGATACATGTATCTGGTAATCAAATAAAAAGATTATGAGGTTTCAATTATAATTCCCATGTCATCTGATCAATATTATCATCACGAGAGAGAGAGAGAGAGAGAGAGAGAGAGAGAGAGAGAGAGAGAGAGAGAGAGAGAGAGAGAGAGAGAGAGAGAGAGAGAAGATGTCAATATAAATTATCAGAGACTGAGTATACCAATTGGTACAGTCAATGGCAAGATCATCTATTTCTCTTGAGAGAGAGAGAGAGAGAGAGAGAGAGAGAGAGAGAGAGAGAGAGAGAGAGAGAGAGATGTAAAAACATTATAAAAGACTGAATATCCCAACTGGTATATAGTGACTGCAAGATCATCTCTCTCCAGAGAGAGAGAGAGAGAGAGAGAGAGAGAGAGAGAGAGAGAGAGAGAGAGAGAGTCGTAGATGTCAAGATGCATTATCAAAGACTAAGTATACCAATTGGTAAGGTCAATGGCGAGATCATCTATCTCTCCAGAGAGAGAGAGAGAGAGAGATTATCAAAGACCGAGTATACCAAACGATAAAGTCAATGGCAAGATCACCTATCTCTCCAGAGAGAGAGAGAGAGAGAGAGAGAGAGAGAGAGAGAGAGAGAGAGAGAGAGAGAAGTTTCTTCGGCGCAATCGAGTTTTCTGTAGAGCGTATAATGCTGTATGAAACTCTCAGCCACGACCAATGAAAATCTCAGCCGCGGCCCATGAAACTTTCAGCCACGGTGCCAGACGAACGACCATGGCTAACTTTAACCTTAAAAATAATAAAAAGTACCGAGACTAGAGGGCTGCAACTTGGTATGTTTGATGATTGGAGGGTGGATGACCAACATGCCAATTTGCAGCCCTCTAGCCCCAGTAGCTTATAAGATCTGAGGGCGGACAAAAAACAGCCATCTCAATAGTTTTCTTTTACAGAAAACTAAAACTAAAAAACACTGGAAACAATAAATAACTTACATCAATCATTGTAAGAAAGATTACATGTCCAGACTAATAATAGTGTCTATTAGATGAGTGAGCAACCCTCGCATTAATTAAAAGCAGAAAACTTCGAATAAAAGAGTATCTCTGAAAGGGTTCTTTTCATGTTCTTCGACAGGGCTAATTGCTGACTCCCAGACGCGATTAAAGATTTCTTATGTTTTAAAATTTTCTTTTATTTCATTCCATTTGCGCTTTCCTCGCCAAGCAGTAACTTAAATAAAAATGTAACAAAAACGTAAAATCACAGGTGTGATTAATGGTTTTATTTACTTTTCTTTGTTGTGTTCACTTGTTTTTATCAACCGGTTATAAAAAAAATTTAAAATTACGATGTACACTTAGATGTGATTGAAAATTCAGAATAAATATAGGACTCATTATACCTTCAGCATAAAGAAAAGCTAAGACAATTTTTTAAAATGCGATTGAAGATTCCCATGGACATTTTCCTTACATTCATTTATTGATTTCAAAACAAAGTACAAACAATTGTAAAGGACATTTTTTATCCAACCGATTACACCCCAAAGGAGAAAAATACCAAGTTAAAAGCACCGCCATAAACTCTCGGTAAACAAGGCCGCTTTTCACATGTTATCCCAACCTCAAAGAACGACCCCATTGCAAGTGCACTGGGGCGCTACAGAACAGCCTAATCATATCATTGCATGAGAGAGCACCCCGCTGCAGGAGGGAAAGGAATGAGGGGAGGGAGGAGGAGGAGGAGGGGAGGAGGTGAGGTAGGAGGGGAAGGGGTAGTGTGAGTGGAGACAGGAGTTTGAGAACTTCAACCCTCCAACTTTTCCCAAAACTTCATGGATATAGTATAGGGACTTCAGAGCATCTGGGGCGAAAATACCTCTGAAGGAATCTCCAGTTAACTTCTATTTCTTTCTGTTCTCAGCTATTATCCAAACAGTGCGAAAAGGATGATAAGACCGAGAGAGAAAGCAATACGAGATGAGAACTAATGCTAGAGAGAGAGAGAGAGAGAGAGAGAGAGAAGGGTATTTGGGGGTGTGAGAAAAGAGTTTAAGGGTAAACAAAGGACGCAGCTTGAGAACAAAGGCACTGGAGAAAAGGTGATGAATTGGGGAATAATAGGCGGTGGCCGGAGGTGGAATGTTATGGGTGAGAGAAGTGATAGGACAAAGGTGAGCCCACGAAAGAGAAGGGAGAGAGAGAGAGAGAGAGAGAGAGAGAGAGAGAGAGAGAGAGAGAGAGAGAATAAGGTGCCGACTGGAAAGATGCTGTGGTCTGTGGTCTCTACAGAATAGTTTAGTTACGGGCTGCTCATACAGACAAGAGCCCGTGCTGGCATAAGGCCAGCGAAATTTGACAGAAAATACTTCAATTGAAGAGAGAGAGAGAGAGAGAGAGAGAGAGAGAGAGAGAGAGAGAGAGAGAGAGATTAGTTAACGCTCTACAAACAGACGTACGGACATCCTGCGCTAAAATTTTTACAAATGAAATACTTCAATACAATAAAATATAATTTGCCAATAACAGAAACATTCAAAAAACCCCCAGGTTTGCCTAACTCCCCAGCAAGCTAAACAAGTAAAATACCAAAGACGTATAAGTATAAATAAAGCAAGGTTGCACCACTCCCTTGCAATGCAGTTAAATACACCCAAGAAATATACGATAATATACAATGAAGAATAACTAACATTCAGACCTTAAAAACAAACAGCGTCACTTTAAGTCTTCAGAAAGGACCTCGCCGTTCGTTTCTCAAGAGACTACGGCAGTAATTATCGCGGGTGAGACAGCGAAAAAGTCCATTTGAGGCAATAACAAAGAACGACATATAAATATAAAAATCTTGAGAGGGCTGTCACCACGAACCGAGTCTGTTATCAAGACGCTGTGAAGATTTGTCACTAGTGAATATAAGGGGTTTTGCAAGGCACCAAAAATGAATAACTTGAATGCGCTGACCACTGAGTCATACTCACTTTTCGTATGCAGTTTGGCTTCAGTTTCTCTAACTGATTGGCTCTTTATATATATTTATATATATATATATATATATATATATATATATATATATATATATATATATATATATATATATATATATATATATATATATATATAGGTATATACTTATAATATAAAGTTGTTATTAAAGATAGTGACGCAGTGATTTGTTACTTTGGATTCATTTTTTCCATTTGTGTCAATAACATTTTTATTAAAGTTAGAAAAATGTAGAAGACCGAAATTAAGATCACAAACACGTGTATTTAATATATATATATATATATATATATATATATATATATATATATATATATATATATAGTCTTGTACATTTTTCTAAATGTTAAAAATTTTATTTACACAAACGGAAAAAATTAATCCAAAGTGACAAATCAGTGCGTCAATATCTTTAATGACAACTACATATTACAATAGACCTATAGACCTACAGTATATACATACAGTGTATATATATATATATATATATATATATATATATATATATATATATATATATATATATATATATATATATATATATATAGAGAGAGAGAGAGAGAGAGAGAGAGAGAGAGAGAGAGAGAGAGAGAGAGAGAGAGAGAGAGAGAGAGAGTTTGCAAGCGTTATTTCTATCGCCATGAATAAAAAAAAATACTGAACGAGAGCAAAACCCCTCATGATCCTCTCACCAGGTTCCCAACCCCCAGCAACACCTCCCCAAAAAAAAAAAAGCGAATCCGTTTATCGAGGCGATTCAGTCAGTTCGCGGGACTGGAGCCTTTACACTTTACACCAGCGACGGTGAGAGACGGAGTTGATCTCGTACCCAGGGCAAAATATGGAGAGGGAAGGGATGAGGAATCCGTGATAATGATGATGATAATACCATTAATAATACGAGAACGGGGTCATGACTCCAAGATCGTTTCCACTGAGAGAGAGAGAGAGAGAGAGAGAGAGAGAGAGAGTCCTGAAACCAAGAAGAAAGACCAAGTCAAGAGGTTACACTTTTCCACACGGTCCTTCGTGTGTTTATGTTCCCAACGGATTATCCTTTTGCTGTCTACAGAATATTCTCTCTCTCTCTCTCTCTCTCTCTCTCTCTCTCTCTCTCTCTCTCTCTCTCTCTCTCTCTCCACAAAAAAACAAGGATTTGAATTCTGCTCGTTAACATCTCCATTAGCAAAAGTACCACACACCGCATTTATGTCTTCCAATGAGAACCACGTTTTCCATCTGTGTCAGCAATTTTCTAGCTGACAAAAAATTTGTGGCAAGCAAAGCACCACTCAACTTCATCCCAAGTTCAGCTTTTCCATACGACTGTTTATCCTGACAGCATTTCCAAGACTTTTTTTTATTTTAATGCATGAACTGAAGATTGTGACCTGTGGAAATCACTTGCAAAGGCATTATGAGGCAAATTCAGCGTTGTGTGCACTCAAGATTTGCTGTTGCAGCACAAGCGGTAAACAAGCTCTCTCTCTCTCTCTCTCTCTCTCTCTCTCTCTCTCTCTCTCTCTCTCTCTCTCTCTCTCTATCTTGACGCGCTGTTTATGCCTGCATTATTAAACTAAATCAGTTTCGTCTTTTCTTACTCGGTTTACTTTGCTAAATGAACTTGCTTGACTGACAAGCATAAACAAAACGGTATTTACTTTTGGGTGCAGGCAAGTGGTAGGTAAAGGTCATAATCAAATTTGACATTACACATCATTTGCAATACCCCAGATGTTTATGAACAGACCACAGAAACTGCTGAGCAAATTCCAATCATCAAATACAATTGCGGAAAAAGCTACCCAGTTTTCGAGTCCAAAAGTTAAGTATACCTTAGTTTTACCAGACCACTGAGCTGATTAACAACTCTGCTAGGGCTGGCCCGAAGGATTAGACTTATTTTACGTGGCTAAGAACCAATTGGTTACTTAGCAACGGGACCTACAGCTTATTGTGGAATCCGAACCACATTATAGTGAGAAATGAATTTCTATCACCAGAAATAAATTCCTCTAACTCTTCATCAGCCGGCCGGGGAATCGAACTCCGGCCCATCGAGTGACAGTCTGAAGCTCAAACGACTCAGCCAACGAAGGGCTTAAACCTAAGGAGGGTTTTATTATTATTATTATTATTATTATTATTATTATTATTAATTCTTTAAATAACAACGTTCTTAGCAAAATTATACAAAGTTATAAGACATCGAAAAAGACGTATTTGCCGCTATCTTAATAACACAAAATGTTCAGTAATGCCAAAGTAACAGAGAGAGAGAGAGAGAGAGAGAGAGAGAGAGAGAGAGAGAGAGAGAGAGAGAGAGAGAGAGAGAGATTCTTTCTCTTCTATACTAAGCTGCCCTCATGTCGACACAGACTAGCATAAGGCCAATAATTCTATATAGGCTCCATCCACGTAAACAATCTTGACTTACTGATACTACTCGGCATTAAATGATTCTTATTCCCAGACTGATGGACAACGGTTTCAAGATGCTATTTTTTTCAGACAATATACTGTTACAAATAAATAAAAATATATACAATTTTCTATATACAGTATATATATAACACATACATATACATTATTATATATATATGTATGTATATATATACACAATGGTATTTCATCCGCAAGTCGAATAAATGATTGTCAATGATTAACATTATACAAGCTACTCTCTCTCTCTCTCTCTCTCTCTCTCTCTCTCTCTCTCTCTCTCTCTCTCTCTCTCTCTCTCTCTCTCTGACAGATATAAACACAGTGACTAAAAGAAGCAATACACCCTCTTGAAGGGGGACAAACATGAACATATAAACTTTCGTGAAGAATCACGAAATTTCGCTCACTACCTTGACCCAGACGGAAACGCCATTCCGTATATCCCCAAGTTAAATAAAGACTTTGAAGTCGTTATCTCTGACGACCTAACTTTGTCAACTCACGCAGATCTGATCATAGCGAGCCGTCGTAAAGAGAGAGAGAGAGAGAGAGAGAGAGAGAGAGAGAGAGAGAGAGAGAGATGAACACAACGACTCAAAGGACCTCTACGTAATTTCGCAAAAACGCAGAACGCTTGTAGACTTTTCTTACTGTACTAGACTAAAAGTGACTGAACGAACGCTACAGAATACTGTACACCTGCAAATTAAGAATGGATTGGTTCTAAATTTAATGTCTCATTCATTAAAGCAAGAAACTTTAACCAGTCAATTCCATCACAATACTGGAACAGGCGTTAGATGTTCTTTACTCCCCACCTGAACAACCCAGACCTAGCACAGGTAGCTATTCTTTAAAATAGGCTACTGGCCCCACGCCCCCACACCAAAAAAAAAAAAAAAGGGTAGACAATTTCGTAAATCCTATCGGATGAGGCAAATGCGATGCCACTGGCCATTTCAGCCACCTCAGTGCAGGGAGCAATTCGAGTTCAGACAGCATTGTTTTCCATAATCATTTCAGATAACGTCCGAGCCAACTTGCAGAAGGCCCTCAACGAATTAACACCCCTCCTCCTCCTCCCTCTCTCTCTCTCTCTCTCTCTCTCTCTCTCTCTCTCTCTCTCTCTCTTTAATCGTCATAATTTCATGAAATTTCTTTTCAAATGCACTTTCAACCTACTTCTTATCGTCACACTGGAAACTACTGTAGTGTAAACACAAGATATATGTCTCACACAAGAAGTCACTGTAATACATCAAGTTCTTTGCTAAAATATTTTCTAAAAAGTTTATAAGCAGCCTGAGCAACGTTCAACCCGAGGGCAATCCCGTTCTTCCATTATCCTACCGTGGCAACCAAACTTGCTCGGATGCCTTCACCCGTGACAGTGCAAACCACCCACATGAAAGGATTTCAAGGACGTGATAAAAAGCCTTCCTTCTCATGGAATTACATAAGTTAAGTATACCTTAGTTTAACTAGACCACTGGGCTGATTAACAGCTCTCCTAGGGCTGGCCCGAAGGATTAGATTTATTTTACGTGGCTACGAACCAATTGGTTACCTAGCAACGGGACCTACAGCTTATTGTGGAATCCGAACCACATTATAGCGAGAAATGAATTTCTATCACCGGAAATAAATTCATCTCATTCTTCATTGGCCGTCCGGAGACTCGAACGCGGGCCTAGCAGAGAGCTAGCCGAGAACTCTGCCTGCTGCCACGCTTCGGATCTCTCTCCCTACTTCCATTTTCTAATAACCCCCTCACCTTTCAACATGCGGGTCTGTAGCCCAATGGTTCCTATAACGTCTTTAGCAACCCGCGACACCCGTCTCTCCTGAGTACAAAAATGTACCCATATCGGTGTACAATACGAGAGAGTCGGGACCACGAATCCCACCCATACAGTATATCCATTCTGCTTAATTATACAAAGGTTATTGTGGGAGGGGGAGGGGGTCAGCCACAGAGCTGGATAACGGCAAGTCTAAACACGACGTGATTGCCTGTAAACTATAAATGCTGTACTCAGAAAAAGTAAAGATTTACGACGCAACCCTTGTAACACACACACACATATATATATATGTGTGTGTACACACACATATATATATGTGTATATATATACATATATATGTATATACTGTATATGTATATATATGATACATATATTATACATATATATATACTTTTCCAACACCCAAAAGGCGAATTTAAAGTAAGAAATTTCACCTCAAATAAAAAAAAAAAAACGCATAAAAAAGGAATATTTTGATCACTAACAGGACACACCTAAGGACTCCTACCACTTCCCTGAACCGTATCCTTTAAGGTCGTATCCTTAAAGGATCCTGGAGAAGGGCCGCCGAAGTGCCCCTGAACGAGTCAGCAATCCATCACCAGGCCATCCTTCATTTGGCTTTGACGAATGGCTCCCCCATGTAATAGGAATTTCTTCGTTACGATATTTCATGTTTTACAAACTAAGGCCTGGTCCCCTCTCTCTCTCTCTCTCTCTCTCTCTCTCTCTCTCTCTCTCTCTCTCTCTCTCTCTCTCTCTCTCTCTCATCGATGAAGTGGAACACTTGTACTCAGCATTGTTTCAAATGTAAAGTTTTAATGTAAAATTAAGACTCGCGAATTATTTGAAGGTAGCACTCGAAAACTATAATAAGTTTTAATGATGCAGTGGAACAGTTGTACTCAGCGTTGTTTCAAATGTAAAGTTTTAATGTAAAATTAAGACTCGTGAATTATTTGAAGGTAGCACTCGAAAACTATAATAAGAACTCTCTCTCTCTCTCTCTCTCTCTCTCTCTCTCTCTCTCTCTCTCTCTCTCTCTCTCTCATCGATGCAGTGAAACAGTTGTACTCAGCATTGTTTCAAATCTTAAGTTTTAATGTAAAATTAAGACTCATGAATTATTTGAAGATAGCACTCGAAAACTATAATAAGAACTCTCTCTCTCTCTCTCTCTCTCTCTCTCTCTCTCTCTCATCGATGCAGTGAAACAGTTGTACTCAGCATTGTTTCAAATCTTAAGTTTTAATGTAAAATTAAGACTCGTGAATTATTTGAAGATAGCACTCGAAAACTATAATAAGAACTCTCTCTCTCTCTCTCTCTCTCTCTCTCTCTCTCTCTCTCTCTCTCTCTCTCTCTCATCGATGCAGTGAAACAGTTGTACTCAGCATTGTTTCAAATCTTAAGTTTTAATGTAAAATTAAGACTCGTGAATTATTTGAAGATAGCACTGAAAACTATAATAAGAACTCTCTCTTCTCTCTCTCTCTCTCTCTCTCTCTCTCTCTCTCTCTCTCTCTCTCTCTACGATTCTGTAATTCAGAGCTTATTCTACTCGTACTCATTTCTTGAAATAACCTCAGATTTCATCATCGCTATAATTCAATATTAATCAAGTGAAAGCCTACACGAAGAGAGAGGGAGGGGAGGGAGAAAAAGGAAGAAATAAAATGAACATCTTATGAGAGAGAGAGAGAGAGAGAGAGAGAGAGAGAGAGAGAGAGAGAGAGAGAGAGAGAGAGAGAGATTAGCCAAAAAGTTTTAAAACCAAGTAACTCAGCTTAGATTTACATAATCAAAATCATTCATGTCAGAACCAACCACGTAAAAAATATAAAGCATATCTTTGGCAAATCCCCAGGTCTTGCTGAAAATGTAAAAATCACTGTAATCGCTTTTCTCTTTTCTATGATATTCACCTGGACAGCCGACCTGAAAACTCAATCTGAGTTAAACCAATTTTTTTTTTTAAAGAACACTACAGCCTTCGGAATCACGCAATAATTGTTTTTAATCAATTCGTCATAAGTTTTTAAACAAAAGAAGTGTCTCAGCCCCCTGTGTGCCTATATCGTTGGGTTCAATAGTTTAAGCCAACAATTTGTCTTAAGACAAATACATAAAACAAATATTATACAGTTCGAAACCCCAAAGGGCTGATCATCAAACATACGAGCGGGAAAAAGAAGTGACTTTAAAAAAGCACCATTCAATTGAGCCACTCTGCCATCTTGAACCAAGGTCTATATCTCATCCGATCCTCCTCGGGGCAAGTTCGAATCGGATCCGAATCCATTTCGCCCACTCGAGCAGGAGTTCTTTAGAGCCAGAGTCGTTTCTAAGCCCCTTCCAAAAGGTTCTGCCAGTGACCGCCGCCACCGCCGCCTCTTCCATCGTAACCGGGCCGGCGTTCTACATGAAGAAACATATAGAACAACCTCAAATCATACTTATTATGCAAACTAACAAACGCAAAGAATCGGGTGTTTGTACTCCTGCGTCGGTAGAAGCGGCTCCGCACACCAACTCTCCTCTTCTTAACCTCACCCTATTTTCTTTCCTCCTCCTCCTCCTCCTCCTCCTCACCTCATTCCTATGCTTTACCTCCTACCGAAAGAATCAGTTACGGCGTTTTCTTCAACCGCTACCGCACATGATGTATAACAACGTCTGTGGAAATGGAGTTTTCGACACGATATCCAGAGTACGTAATTTAGTGGATTCTCTCTCTCTCTCTCTCTCTCTCTCTCTCTCTCTCTCTCTCTCTCTCTCTCCCATTTGCAAGTTCGTTTAACTTTGTACCACTCCGATGAAAGCATGCTAATGACGCCCATTCATCACCTTCGTCCTGAGACGTGTTTTAAACCCACTTGGCTTTTTTCCTCTCCCGCTATATTTTTTTTGTCTTCTCCTACATTCCTCCACAGAAACAGGAAAGGTCCGCTGCCGGACCGCAAATCGCCGTTGAACACCGCTCAAGACATATGTACGAAAAACCAAACAAAGATGAAAGTACGGGATTCCAGGAAGCGGAGAGTTTTTTTCTTGGACCTGAAATCTGGAAGAATTCAGGGGTCTATTAAATTAATGAAGAGAGAGAGAGAGAGAGAGAGAGAGAGAGAGAGAGAGAGAGAGAGAGAGAGAGAGAGCAATGTGATACGTGAGGGTCAAAAGAAAAAAAAAAAAAACTATTTATAGCAGTTCAAGAAACTGCACGACCTGAAACATTCATTTATACGTCTATTACAATATTGGTTCGAATATTATTTACTACAAGCAAAATTATCAAAATTACAAAAACAAAATAGGCATACATAATAAGCCAACTACATCTCAAATCCAAGTACATCCTAAGACAAAGAACTCATACATACCAGTACAAGACAAAATATAAAAATTCACCAGAAAAACAAGTTCTACAAAATAATAAATGCGTTCCCAATCACATAATTCAATAAGAAAACCTGTTTTACATCATTCTCCAAATAAGCCTTCAAGTTGGAAGATTGATTGCCCAAACATACAGCTCGCAACCCGCATATTGAGTGGAGGAAATATATTCATAAAACACCTAAAACTTAATGACGGCTGTGTGCCTGCCTGCCTGCTGCCTCGCACGACCTCAGGGGAGGGGGATGGGAAGATGGCCACCTCTCCTCCCCTACCCTTCCTCTCCCCACCCCCTCCTTATCCTCCTCCTCCTCCTCCTCCTCCTCGTATTCAAATCTTTTGCATCAAATCTTTTCGGTTCATTTCCTGCCGATTCATGACACTATTTCTCCACAAGCACTTAGGGTCGGATACCATTCAGTCTTCTTAGTAGATCGTTCCACGTTCTCTTTCCTGGACTTGTGCTCTTCTCCAGCAACACAGACGGAAAATTGTATGGCTGCCTACTTTAGCTTGAATACAATGGTCATTTGTAATAATACAACACAAATCCATCGCGACAACAACAGACGATTGTGTTTGGGGGGGGGGCGAGGGGGAAGAGACAGGGTACCTCGGAGAAGGTGGGATGATTACCTCGCTGAGGCCTCTCTCACACATCCTCACTGAACGAGATACAGTCACCTGTAAAATACCTGTAAAAAACGTTCCACCTTTTTGGGGTCGGAGACAACATCATCGAGGCCTACTCAACCTCCAAAGAGACACCATATCTTATGAGAACCCCAGTGGGGCGAGGATTACTTCTGAGAGAGAGAGAGAGAGAGAGAGAGAGAGAGAGAGAGAGAGAGAGAGAGAGAGAGAGATGCACGCGAGTAGAAAGAAGTCGTAGGTTGACCGTGCGATAAATCTTCTTCCTTCATGAATTTTACATTAGCTTCGTTCAAGACTCGTATAGATGACCCGGCGTTGCCATAATCCTGATAAAGGCATCGCTAAAGTTTACACTCTTCGGGAGAGGCCCGAGACAGAACGGCCCTTTAGAAAAAACCACAGGATATTCACCTTCATCAAACGAGAGGGCTTTCCTGAACGTAAAGCAAATGACGCGAAGAACAGTGTAAACAGAATGTCAGGGAAAGAAGTCGACCTGAAATGAATCATAAGAGGAGGCCTAAAGAAAGCCAGTAAATACCGACACGTCAGCAGAAGACATGTCAAAATTCCAAGACGTTCGTTATGGAAGCCCATAACCATGAAAACGAATCTTGTACCTTATTATTCAAAACATTAACACTGCTCTCGAACTAACAAAGCCTAAATTGACCTCAAACACACCCCAGTACATACACAATACAATAATGAAACCAAGTAATCACTTTATCCTTCTCATTCCATCCTTTCAACGTGGGTATTCATACCCGCAATACTCGCGTGTACACACAGCTTGTTTCGGCTTGCTACGTAGCGCGCGAAGACGGAAAAAAAATAAGAGCATAAAAAGTTAAACAGATTCAAAACCATGATACACGTCTTCCAGATTGCAGAGTCTTGGGAGAGTCAAGAGTAAAGAGATGTCATAAAAACGATCTAAAAGGGACTCTTCAATAAGGCGTTTGTCTAGGGAAGTGCAAGTCACGACCAACCTCCTATTATGGATGGCGAGGAGGAGGAGGAGGAGGAGGAGGAGGAGGAGGAGGAGGAGGAGGAGGAGGAGGAGGAGGAGGAGGAGGAGGAGGAGGAAGAAAAGGCGAGATATGGATTAGGAGGAGGAGGACGACGAGTGGATTGAAAGGGGGAAAGAGGAAAATATAAAATAGTAGAGAAGGAAAGGCGAGGTATAGAGGAGGTAGGGGAATAATATAAGAGAAGACGAGCAACTGAAGGGGTGAGGAGTGGAGAGGAGGAGGAGGAGGAGGAAGAGACGGATTACTGAAAGTACAAAATGAAGGAAGATAAAAAATACAAATGTGGGATGGAGCAGGATAAGGAGACGGGAGATATTAATAAAAGTTGACAAAGGAAGTGGCCATTAATATGCTGTGTATAAGAGCCTTTGTATTGGGTGATGACATCTGAACAAAAATTAATTTTTTTATGTCTCTTTCACAATAACATTTTTAAAATCAGATTATTATACCCAGAAACTAAGCCCAGTGTTTCACAAAAAGGGTCAGTTAATTGCATAACTAATATATATATATATATATATATATATATATATATATATATATATATATATATATATATATATACATGTATATATGTATACATATACATATATATACTGTTTCCTTCTTTCTCCTGTGTTCCGGTGTTTTCGTCGAGTTGACGAAGGTTACGTTGGTCACGGGCCGAGCGTCAACTATCAACGGCAGTCAGGTTTTGGGTCTCGTCTGAAACGCATCTTTGGCGAAACACAGCCAAAAAGGAAGTCTTTCTTTTTTTTTTCGAGTACCAGACGGACAGTAGCTTTGGTTTCATACAACCCAGAGGGCAGGAGCAGTATGGTGCGATAGGACACCAAGACGTCATTTAGATGACGAACAGGTATGACGAACCTGTTAATTTCAGCGAGAGGATGGAGACCTCTACGTTTGGATGTGTGGTGGGCTTCTTTAGGCCCGAGGATTTTAAGATGGTTATATACACCGTCTTGAGTCAGCGTATCGGCGATATCTTGTGTTGAGGACGCATGCCTGTCGTGACAGCTGGTTGCTGGTCACTTGCTGATTCGCCCGATTTCGTTTGATTGTTTTGATCCTGCTGGTAGTGAATGACTACTTCGACAATTCGAGAGATCGTCGGTGTGTAATGATCACCGTAATCATTATGCTGCCTGTTATTCTATTTGAACCTTATTATAGTTACTATAATGATGTTTGCTGTATTTGAGTAGAGGTGGGGCTCTGGTAATGATTTACTTCATGTTAACCTATTTAATGTTCATTTATTGAAAACTGCTGCTGTTTAATTTGACATTCATTTATGTTTGTAAATGTCTGTGGGTTTGTTCTGCTCATAAAGTAATATTTATTTGCACTGTAACATTTTAGGTGTCTATTTGATCTGGAAATGATTTTTTGTTTTTCATTTATATAATGTTTTAGGTATTTACATTTGACTATCATTAATTATTATTGTGAGGTGTAGTCGACTCAGAACCTGTACTCACTGTATGTATGTATAATAAATTAGGTTTAAGGAACTTTTCGCATGTGTTTTGTCCCTCCTTTGTTGCAATTCCCTGTCATTCCAGTCCTATTTTGGTGGTTAAGTTCAAGAACTACAGAACCCAGAGCGAGGTTCATAATATGTATATTTATAAATCATATGTTCTTTGTTGGAACAGGTCTTCCAGCAATAGGAAGGACTTATTGACGAAATGTGCAGGTACAGAATAAAGGTCTCTTTCATAAAATTATGAGCTGGTCTAAAAATAATCTGTTTGGGATGTTCTCCTGCCAATATTATTCATGTCGACAATCGTTCTTTAAAGCGCTCAACACACAGAAAAACGTCAAACCCATGACATCATGCAATGTGCACTAAATGAAGGTGCATGAAAATAAATGAGCTTTAAAATCCTAATAGGCTGACAAAATCACTAATGGATCTATCATGAGCGACAATTACAAAAGTACAAAATGCGCCGATCGAGTGTTATGTACAGCGTATAATGCAGTATGAAACTCTCAGCCACGGCCCAAAAAACTTTCAGCCACAGCCCGATGGTGGCCTGTGTTGTTGACACTTATAGCGGTGCCAGGCGCACGATCATGGCTAACTTTCCTTAAATAAAATAAAAAAACTACCGGGGCTAGAGGGCTGCAATTTGGTATGTTTGATGATTGGAGGGTGGATGATCACAACATACCAATTTGCAGCCCACTAGCCGCAATAGTTTTCTTTTACAGAAAACTAAAACTTATATGACCCACTGAAATATCTTCAGGAACAACTACTCAAGAGATCACATGCTTCTGCAAACACCAAGTAACAAAGTCTAGGATACGCATCCCGAACTGAAAATGCAAATCCTGGATTCAGATCCAAATCTGAAAACGAAAATCCTGGATCCAGATCCAAATCTGAAAACGAAAATCCTGGATCCAGATCCAAAGCTGAAAACGAAAATCCTGGATCCAGATCCAAATCTGCAAACGAAAAGATCCAGATCCAAGTCTGAAAACAAAAATCCTGATCCAGATCCAAAGCTGAAAACGAAAATCCTGGATCCAGATCCAAATCTGAAAACTAAAATCCTGGATCCAGATCCAAATCTGAAAACGAAAATCCTGGATCCAGATCCAAATCTGAAAACGAAAATCCTGGATACAGATCCAAATCTGAAAACGAAAATCCTGGATCCAGATCCAACTCTGAAAACGAAAATCCTGGATCCAGATCCAAATCTGAAAACGAAAATCTTGGATCCAGATGTAAATCTGAAAACGAAAATCCTGGATCCAGATCCAAATCTGAAAACGAAAATCCTGGATCCAGATCCAAATCTGAAAATGAATATCATGAGATCCAAATCTGAAAATAAAAATCGTGAGAGCCAAATCTGAAGATAAAAATCAAGAGATCCAAATCCTGAAAATAAAAATCCTGAATCCAGAACCAAATCTGAAAATGAATATCCTTTCGATTCGTATCCAGACCTAATAAGAAAACCTTTAATCCGGATCCGAATTTGGAAATGAAAATCCTGGATCTGATCCAACTCCAAAAACACAAATCCTGGATCTGTATCCAGATCTGAAAATGAAAATCCAGGATTTGGACTGCAACAGAATATCCTGAACCCATACCTCGATCCAGTTCCAGAGATGCATCGAGACAGACCAACTCTCGGCAAAAATGTAATTGAAAGACATCAATAATCATCTGAGATATCCTACGGACAGAAATATTTCTAATTTACGCCCATTATATTCAGAAGGAAGATCACTTCGATCTGATTATCAGAATGCCCGTTTGTGTACTTTTCCATCAACTAAAAACACGCATAAAACTAACACCTTTGCAGAACATAAAATAACAAAACATACGCCGAGGTTTCTTCGGCGCAAACGAGTTTTCTGTACACCGGCTACAGCATATAATCAAGGCCACCGAAAACAGATCTATCTTCCGGTGGTCTCGGTATAATGCTGTATGAGCCGCGGCCCATGAAACTTTAACCATGGCCCTGTGGTAGCCTGCCCTATATCGTTGCCAGACGCACGATTATGGCTAACTTTAACCTTAAATAAAATAAACTACTGAGGTTAGATGGCTGCAATTTGGTATGTTTTACGATTGGAGGGTGGGTGATCAACATATCAATTTGCAGCCCTCTAGCCTCAGTAGTTTTTAAGATCTGAGGGCGGACAGGATGACTGCGTTCCATAGGTTTTCTTTCAGAAAACGTCAAAACTGAAATGAAATTCTGAACATTTACATAATAATGACTGCGTTCCTTCAACGTCGTTCTCTCTCTCTCTCTCTCTCTCTCTCTCTCTCTCTCTCTCTCTCTCTCTCTCTCTCTCCTGTCGAATTCAAAATATTTACATAAACAATCAAGAAGAACTCTTCACACGAACACTCCCGTCGACAAGGAAAACGTAAGCTCACCCGTTTTATTACATTTATTATCATAAATCTCTGCGGTCAACATTATTGCCAACACTGTGATTATCCAATTGACTGACCATCAGTTACCGCATTATAAATTTCTGACCCTCTCTCTCTCTCTCTCTCTCTCTCTCTCTCTCTCTCTCTCTCTCTCTTTCTATGCAAATTTTTCTCTCTGTAAACCGTCCTTTTCCCTCATTTCCATGTTTGTATATACTTCTTTTAGCTTCCCTATAACCTTTTCTTCAACTTCTATTTCATTATTCATTTCAGTGTTCTTCAATTTCTTGTTCTTCTTCTTTCTCCTCCTCCCCACTCTCTTTTCCATAATTCAAACCGCACCATCACTCCCTTCAGCATTAGTGCCTGAACTAAAGTTATTTATATTCCATTTAGGCGAACGACATTTGTTACTCCTTCTCATTAACAAATGAAGCCCAGAACAGCTTCGCACCATAAACATGATCACAGCCTCATCCCTCCCCGCCATCCGTCCCTCACCACCACCACCACCACCATCACAATAATCTCCATCATCATCATCATCATCATCATCGTCGTCATCGTCGTCATCATCATCTCCACGAACACTACCAACAAAACATCTCGAGATAATCCCCCTGAAGGAACCCCACCCTATCCTTGATCCTATCCTATACTATCCCAGGCCAGGATCTTATGGCGCTTGCTCTCTCTCTCTCTCTCTCTCCCTCTCTCTCTCTCGTTGCCTCCCTCACCAACCACCCTTCTCTACTCCCTGTTCACTTCATCCCCCATTCCCAAACCCCTGATGATTGCAAGGCCCTTTCCCCCAGCCCCTGTTGTCTGCATCCACGCTAATGACCGCAGCTCCGCGAATAGCGCCCATCGACTTTTGCCAATGACTAAACGCTTGTCAGGGCTTCTCTTGCATGCAAATAACATTATCTTCCATATACACGGTGGGTCCCTGCTTGTTCGGAATGGCAAATAGCTGCTGTGGTCCTCCCTCACCCAAGACACGGGGGAGTACCTGTAAACAACAGATTCTCAGTCTCCAGAAAGGCTGATCAAATACGAGACTCTGTCCCCATTTACCAAGTGAACGCCTCATATTGATGGGTCAGTTCGACTGCCTGAGGCTACCCTTCTCTCTCTCTCTCTCTCTCTCTCTTTTTATTCAACGACGCCTTTATCTCGTGATAAGCAAGTCAATATTTCTTATCTCAAATGGTTATATCTCTTGGGAAGGAGACATCTCGCGTTCGTCTCAGCACCAAGTTATTTCGGGACTTGAAAATACATCTATATACGATCTGCCGCCGCGTAAAATTATATAACAGCAACTGTAATGCGATCATTGTGCAAACCTGTACAATGACCACAGAGAGAGAGAGAGAGAGAGAGAGAGAGAGAGAGAGAGAGAGAGAGAGAGAGAGAGAGAGAGGACGTTAAACTGCAAGCGCCAGCAAGCATGAGCTACATACCACAGGTAAGTAAACAGACAAACGGCTCAAGCTAACAAATCGCAGCTAAAGCACGTGATGGCCAACAAAATACCACCAAGATGTAAATGGCTGATGCTGGCAAGGAGTTCATTCAGCTCATATGAATAAAAAAATACTACTACTGCACCGTCCCTCTCTAGCCGTGGCAGGACATGTTTTATTCATGACCAAGAGCTGTCCGCTTCTTACAGACAGTTACGGGGACGCTGTTAATCCTCCGGTAATTGCCGTCACACGTAAAGATTACAATTGCCAATTACCGATGCAATGTCGCATTCACCATGTAAAGACACGCCGTGCATTGCTGAGCGCGAGCGTGGAGGCAAAGTGACGCTTGCCACGTCATTTGTAATTCTTGCCCGGTCTCCCAGTCCCAGCAATTAGCAGAGGAACGAACAAATGAGCATGCAGGCCGACCAGAAGAAAAAAATGTCGTCATAAGGATTATCATGGCCCGGTTATAGAGGCATTGTTTCGTTCTCTCTCGCTGGCTATTTTATTCGAGTCAATATTTGCTTCCTCTTCCAAATTCCTCCATCTTTTAGGTGACAACATTCTCTTTATATGTACGGTGTTTTTAAACATAGGATGAGGTTGCAAGACTCATGTTCCGGTCTCCTTCTGACTCCTCAATTTTAACTGTGGCTTTGACTAGCCCCGATGAAAGACTGAATGAGACTACCACATCTAAACCAAAGTAACTGCAACGCTATATTGAATGAGAAAGAAAGTTCCGCTATGAGAATACAAATAGTACGAACACACACACACACACACCAGCACGCATAATTTTACTATATAATACATAAATAAATAAACGGTGGTATTTACATAGGCTATCTGCAAGTAGGCTTGTAAATAATTTAATGTGAAGGCTCGAGCGCAGACATTTGGTAAGCAAACAAACTTCATACCAAAGAATAATCATATGTACATTACAAACAGACACAAAACTATGCAATAAAAAAACATTAAAAAACCCACAGAAGCCATAGAACTCAGAAGAACAAGTGCTCCCAAGCCAAGACATTAAAAAAAAGGCAGATTTTAAGTATATAACAAATAAACGTGTCACCAGTAGCAAGCAGTTACCCTGTCCGGTGAGAAGAGAAACCCCACAACTTGT